>NW_019942683.1:326818-373500 GCF_002910315.2 Salvelinus sp. IW2-2015
TCCTACAGGACAGTAGCTCTCCAGGAACAGGGTTGGAGAGCCCTGGTGTAAACATACAGGACAGTATCTCTCCAGGAACAGGGTTGGAAACCCTGGTTTAAACCTACAGGAGAGTAGCTCTCCAGGAACAGGGTTGGAGACCCTGGTTTAAACCTACAGGAGAGTAGCTCTTCCAGGAACAGGGTTGGAGAGCCCTGGTTTAAACCTACAGGAGAGTAGCTCTCCAGGAACAGGGTTGGAGAGCCCTGGTTTAAACCTACAGGAGAGTAGCTCTCCAGGAACAGGGTTGGAGAACCCTGGTTTAAACCTACAGGAGAGTAGCTCTCCAGGAACAGGGTTGGAGAGCCCTGTTTAAACCTACAGGACAGTAGTTCTCCAGACAAGACGTAGTTTGCAGGTACAGTGGAGAGACATGCTAGGTAGTTTGCAGGTAACAGTGGAGAGACATGCTAAGGTAGTTTACAGTGGAGAGACATGCTAGTAGTTTACAGTACAGTGGACAGACATGCTAGGTAGTTTACAGTGGACAGACATGCTAGGTAGTTTACAGTGGACAGACATGCTAGTAGTTTACAGGTACGGTGGAGAGACATGCTAGGTAGTTTACAGGTACGGTGGAGAGACATGCTAGGTAGTTTACAGGTACGGTGACAGACATGCTAGGTAGTTTACAGGTACAGTGGACAGACATGCTAGGTAGTTTACAGTGGAGAGACATGCTAGGTAGTTTACAGGTACAGTGGAGAGACATGCTAGGTAGTTTACAGGTACAGTGGACAGACATGCTAGGTGTTTACAGGTACGGTGGAGAGATGCTAGGTAGTTTACAGGTACGGTGGACAGACATGCTAGGCAGTTTACAGGTACAGTGGAGAGACATGCTAGGTAGTTTACAGGTACAGTGGACTGACATGCTAGGTAGTTTACAGGTACGGTGGAGAGAGATGCTAGGTAGTTTACAGGTACGGTGGACAGACATGCTAGGTAGTTTAACAGGTACGGTGGAGACATGCTAGGTAGTTTACAGGTACGGTGACTGACATGCTAGGTAGTTTACAGGTACAGTGAGAGACATGCTAGGTAGTTTACAGTGGAGAGACATGCTAGGTAGTTTACAGGTACAGTGGAGAGACATGCTAGGTAGTTTACAGGTACAGTGGACAGACATGCTAGGTAGTTTACAGGTACAGTGGACTGACATGCTAGGTAGTTTACAGTACAGTGGACAGACATGCTAGGTAGTTTACAGGTACGGTGAGAGAGATGCTAGGTAGTTTACAGTACGGTGAGAGAGATGCTAGGTAGTTTACAGGTACAGTGGATGAACATGCTAGGTAGTTTACAGGTACAGTGGAGAACATGCTAGTATTTTACAGTGGAGAGACATGCTAGGTAGTTACAGGTACAGTGGAGAGACATGCTAGGTAGTTTACAGGTACAGTGGACAGACATGCTAGTAGTTTACAGGTACGGTGGAGAGAGATGCTAGGTAGTTTACAGGTGGAGAGACATGCTAGGTAGTTTACAGGTACAGTGGACAGACATGCTAGGTAGTTTACAGGTACAGTGGACAGACATGCTAGGTAGTTTACAGGTACAGTGGACAGACATGCTAGGTAGTTTACAGGTACACGTGGAAGACATGCTAGGTAGTTTACAGTACAGTGGAGAGACATGCTAGGTAGTTTACAGGTACAGGGGAGAGACATGCTAGGTAGTTTACAGGTACAGTGGACAGACATGCTAGGTAGTTTACAGGTCAGTGGAGAGACATGCTAGGTAGTTTACAGGTCAGTGGTAGAGACATGCTAGGTAGTTTACAGGTACAGTGGAGAGACATGCTAGGTAGTTACAGTGGAGAGACATGCTAGTAGTTACAGTAAGTGGACAGACATGCTAGGTAGTTTACAGGTACAGTGGAGAGACATGCTAGGTAGTTTACAGTGGACAGACATGCTAGTAGTTTACAGGTACAGTGGACAGACATGCAGGTAGTTTACAGGTACAGTGGAGAGACATGCTAGGTAGTTTACAGGTACGGTGGACAACATCTAGGTAGTTTACAGGTACAGTGAGAGACATGCTAGGTAGTTTACAGGTACAGTGGAGAACATGCTAGGTAGTTTACAGGTACAGTGGAGAGACATGCTAGGTAGTTTACAGGTACAGTGGAGAGACATGCTAGGTAGTTTACAGGTACAGTGTGGACTGACATGTTAGGTAGTTTACAGTGGACAGACATGCTAGGTAGTTTACAGTGGAGAAGACATGCTAGGTAGTTATACAGTGGACAGACATGCTAGGTAGTTTACAGTGGAGAACATGCTAGGTAGTTTACAGGTACAGTGGACAGACATGCTAGGTAGTTTACAGTACAGTGGACAGACATGCTAGGTAGTTTACAGGTACAGTGGACTGACATGCTAGGTAGTTTACAGGTACAGTGGACAGACATGCTAGGTAGTTTACAGTACGTGGAGAGAGATGCTAGGTAGTTTTACAGGTACGGTGGGAGAGAGATGCTAGGTAGTTTACAGGTACAGTGGACTGACATGCTAGGTAGTTTACAGGTACAGTGAGAGACATGCTAGGTAGTTTACAGTGGAAGAGAATGCTAGGTAGTTTACAGGTACAGTGGAGAGACATGCTAGGTAGTTTACAGGTACAGTGGACAACATGCTAGGTAGTTTACAAGTACGGTGGAGAGAGATGCTAGGTAGTTTACAGTGGAGAGACATGCTAGTAGTTACAGGTACAGTGGACAGACATGCTAGGTAGTTTACAGGTACAGTGGACAGACATGCTAGGTAGTTTACAGGTACAGTGGACAGACATGCTAGGTAGTTTACAGGTACAGTGGACAGACATGCTAGGTAGTTTACAGGTACAGTGGAGAGACATGCTAGGTAGTTTACAGTACAGGGGGAGAGACATGCTAGGTAGTTTACAGTCAGTGGACAGAATGCTAGGTAGTTTACAGGTGCAGTGGAGAGACATGCTAGGTAGTTTACAGGTCAGTGGAGAGACATGCTAGGTAGTTTACAGGTACAGTGGAGAGACATGCTAGGTAGTTGACAGTGGAGACATGCTAGGAGTTACAGGTACAGTGGACAGACATGCTAGGTAGTTTACAGGTACAGTGAGAGAGAGACATGCTAGGTAGTTTACATGTGGACAGACTGCTAGGTAGTTTCAGGACAGTGGACAGACATGCTAGTAGTTTACAGGCGACAGTGGAGAGACATGCTAGGTAGTTTACAGGTACAGTGGACAAGACATGCTAGGTAGTTTACAGTACAGTGGACGAGACATGCTAGTAGTTTACAGGTTACAGTGGAGAAGACATGCTAGTAGTTTACAGGTACAGTGGAGAGACATGCTAGGTAGTTTACAGTTACAGTGGAAGAACATGCTAGGTAGTTTACAGGTACAGTGGACTGACATGTTAGGTAGTTTACACAGTGACAGACATGCTAGGTAGTTTACAGTGGACAGACATGCTAGGTAGTTTACAGTGGACAGACATGCTAGGTAGTTTACAGTGGGAGACATGCTAGTAGTTTACAGTACAGTGGAAGACATGCTAGGTAGTTTACAGTGGACAGACATGCTAGGTAGTTTACAGGTACAGTGGGACAGACATGGCTAGGAGTTACATAGTGGACAGACATGCTAGGTAGTTTACAGTGGACAGACATGCTAGGTAGTTTACGTACAGTGGACAGACATGCTAGGTAGTTTACAGTGGACAGACATGCTAGGTAGTTTACAGGTACAGTGGACAGACATGCTAGGCTCCAGCTTTACATGGAGCACAGACATGCTAGGTAGTTTACAGGTCATTGTGAGAGAACATGCTAGGTAGTTTACAGAGAGCAAAATGGGAGACATCGCGTAGGACAGTACAGGTAAGTGGACAGACTGCGCGAGAACAGAGTAGTTATTACAGGTACAGTGGAGAGACATGCTAGGTAGTTTACAGGTACAAGTGGACAGACATGCTATGGTAGTTTACAGGTACAGTGGACAGGACGTCTAGGTAGTTTACAGGTACAGTCGACAGACATGCTAGGTAGTTTACAGGTACAGTTGGAAGACATGCTAGGTAGTTTAAGTACAGTGGACGACATGCTAGGTAGTTTACAGTACGGGAGAGACATGCTAGGTAGTTTACAGGTAACAGTGGAGAGACAATGTCTAGGTAGTTTTACAGGAGTGACAGTGGTAGCAGGACGATGCTAGGTAGTTTACAGGTACAGTGCCGAGAATCTCCTTACACACACACACACACACAGACATTTATCAGAGTCAGCATGGGTTCGAATCCGACCCATAACCCTTCTGACTCTGACCTTTCCTGTTGTCTCGTCACTGTCCTATCTGTTCAATAAAACCACAAATAACTTAATAAGGAGTGGGATTTTCCACCCATTTAAAAAAAATATATAAAAAAATAAACATTTCATGGTAACCTTTTGTCGAGGTAATGTGGATTGGTTCTGGGGATAATGGTTGTAAGTGATTTGAAATATCCTAGATATCTTTTGATTGTTAATCAAATAAGCCTAAATTAGTTCTGGATTTCCTCTGTAATCGAACTCTACTATGAGTAAGACAAAATATGTTTGATGCTATGGTGTTAGTTCCTTACTAGATGGTAAGTATAAGCATAGCTTTTAGAATTAAGATTCAGAGATTTCCATTCAGTTTTTGACACACATAATCTTGAAAGTCTGTGATTAACACATCCTATATCCAAATGAATTTCTACAGTTATTGTGGTGTAGTACATAGGAGACCCATGTGAAACTCTATTGTGGTGTCGTACATAGGAGACCCATGTGAAACTCTATTGTGGTGTCGTACATAGGAGACCCATGTNGTACATAGGAGACCCATGTAAAACTCTATTGTGGTGTGGTACATAGGAGACCCATGTGAAACTCTATTGTGGTGTGGTACATAGGAGACCCATGTAAAACTCTATTGTGGTGTCGTACATAGGAGACCCATGTAAAACTCTATTGTGGTGTGGTACATAGGAGACCCATGTAAAACTCTATTGTGGTGTCGTAAGGCCAAACGTTCAAATGGTAGGTAAATCAAATTGAATGAAAAAGATGTGAAAGCTCCTCCTGAAGCATATGAGAGGTTTCACACGAGTCTTTCATCAAACTTGTCTTCTTGAAAACGACTAGCCTACTTAGCACTCTGATATTCAGTATCGTTCAATTTGAAAAACGTGATGACAAGATCAGCCATGTGTGGCATCAATCAAAACAATACATGTGACTTTGTTTTTACCAACATAATGGTACTTTTAAACTGGGTAAATGTTACGATGGCCATGGGCCTACTCTCAATTTAGGTGAATGCATATTCAGTAGGAGTGTTTTCATGCATTGAGTTGTTGAGCTTGAATTGGCTGATCCCTCCATTTTAGGATTCATATTARCCTACGGCTCAACAACACTTGCGTAGAAGCATCACTACAGCATGTCACGTCTGTATGTAAAGGACATCATGTAGGTATTGCTGTTAGTTTGACCATATAACATAACATCTATTCAATGCAAATGGGTCTAACGTTAACGTCTTGATTTTGTGATCACGGAAGCTTATGAAACTTGTATTTTTAGTCATTTTTCCATTATCTGGAAATATTTTCAGCTGTCAAGACCCATCTCTTAATAACTCAGCTGCCAGGATGAAATTCGAAACGACTCAATTGCCTAGTTCAGATATCTGTCAAGGAAATTGGCGGATTGTAACTTGATCCTACTACTACAATTGGTTAGAGGTGAGGCTGTAACTCTGCTCCCTTTCACATCTCCTTCCAGTATCACTTACTGCTGTTTACTGCTACATTTACATTTACATTTAAGTCATTTAGCAGACGCTCTTATCCAGAGTGACTTACAAATTGCTACAATGACAACTTGCTCAATGACAATGACATTTGCTACCAAGCCATAAATGTGCATAATATCTAACAAGGAGAGCGAGGATGGGGAAAAAGATGAAACAACGATGCTCGTTCTGTCTGAAATGACTCAAATCTGTCCGTAGTTTGATAAGTGAGAATGCACACGCTGATCTACAATTTTCTTGGTCCATAAACGTACAGGAAGATTCTTAGGTAGCTAAACCTATTGCCAACCTTTTTTTATCTTTTTTTTTGGCATTTTTAAACACTTCCATCTTTCCCTATTACGACAATCATCTAATCCGACTATCAACTGTCAATTTACGGATGAAATTGCGGCTGGTCAGATCAGCACACCAGTAAATAGCTAACGTTACACCGTAAATCAGATGGCTCATTGCCGAAGATGGTGCATGCTCAAAATGATAATCAGCTAACGTTAGCTACCTACTTTGGCTATTAGCTTCTAGCTGATATCTTAGCACTGTGTTTATCCAGCTAGCTAGCATAGTAGCTAATATAGTTAGCTARCTAACACCACAGATGAAAGGGTTAGTTATTGTAATCTTTGCTAACAGGTCTCATAGCTATCTGCTTGGCTAGCTAGCTTGCTTATTTCATGCATGTCCGGRCACGTCGACACAAGCCTTGTTATTAGTGAATTAACAAAATTAATATTTGGATTTTGGTCACTGTCAGTTCAACCATTTCTCAATACTGCACCTTTCTGTTGGAGAATAAGATAGCTTGCTGTTGATTTTTCCAGCTAGACATTGTGTAATGCTCAGGCGGTGAGTGGCGGCTGGCATTAGAGAGGCTATCTGCAAAGCCGATTTAATCTAGAAAAGGACAATATCATCCCGATATATCGGCTCGGCCGATTTATCGTTCGTTCTCTAATTTCTGATGCAAATAACTGATATGACTTGATAATATGCACTTCCACAGTCCAGTTGATAACAATTTGTGAAGCTATTTTTTTACAAACAGCACCATGTTAAAGTTTTGCTATATAATGTTATTCTCATGTATTTAGCAAATAAAGGAACAAAATGTGCCTCCTGAAACCCTTTTTCAATCCCAGCCCTACTCCTTGTAACTGGTCTGATTCGTTGGATTTAATTTTCCATGTGTTTTTAATATATAAGTATTTAGTATATAAGTATTTAGTATATAATTAATTGTTTTTAATTGAATCAATCTGTTCGTATATAATTCATCTCAACCGGCACCAGTTTCACAGCTGAAACGCTCAAGGGGGGAGGTCTGCCAAAACTATTATTATTAAGATGATTTGTTAGTCTATTTACAAAAATATTAACTCAACTCAATTGTAAATATTTTACTGAGTTACAGTTCATATAAGGAAATCAGTCAATTGAAATACATTCATTAGGCCCTAATCTATTGATATCAAGTGACTGGGAAAACAGATATGCATYTGTTGGTTGCTGATACAGTATCTTTATAAAAGAATCCTTATTGTATTCGGCGTATGTGACTAATAAAGTTGGATTTGATTTGCCTCTGTTGGTCATAGATCCTTTTTTTTTTAACTAGGGGCGTAGATCAGAAAACCAGTCCGTATCTGGTGTGACCACCATTTGCCTCATGCAGCACGACCTGTCTCTTATACACATCTAGATGTGTATAAGAGACAGGTGTGAAGTTGCTGGATATTGGCGAGAACTGGAACACGGTGGCATACATGCCGATCCAGAGCATCCCAAACATGCTCGATGGGTGACATGTCTGTTGAGTATGCAGGCCATGTAAGAACTGGGACGTTTCCAGGCATTCTGTACAGCTCCTTGCGACATGGGGATGTAAATTATCATGCTGAAACAGGAGGAGATGGTGGTGAATGAATGGCATGACAATGAGCACACTTCTCCASTGTGCCAGTGGCCATCGGAAGGTGAGCATTTGCCCACTGAAGTCGGTTACGACGCTGAACTGCAGTCAGGTCAAGACCCTGGTGAGGACGACGAGCACACACATGAGCTTCCCTGATATGTTTTATAACAGTTTGTGCAGAAATTCTTTAGTTGTGCAAACCCACAGTTTAATCAGCTGTCTGGGTGGCTGGTCTCAGACCACCACGCAGGTGAAGAAGCTGGATGTGGAGGTCCTGAGCTGATGTGGTTACACGTGGTCTGCGTTTGTGAGGCCGGTTGGACGTACTGACAAATTCTCTAAAACGACGTTGAAGGCGGCTCATGGTAGAGAAATTAACATCTGGCAACAGCTCTGGTGGACATTCCTGCAGTCAGAATGCTAATTGCACGCTCAACTACGCTCCCGCAACTACACAGACATCTGTGGCATTGTGTTGTGTGATAAAACTGCACATTTTAGTGGCCTTTTATTGTCCCCAGCCCAAGGTGCACCTGTGTAATGATCATGCTGTTTAATCAGCTTCTTGATATGCCACACCTGTCAGGTGGMTGGATTATCTTGGCAAAGAAGAAATGCTCACTAACAGGGATATAAACAAATGTGTGCACAAAATTTAAGAGAAATAAGCTTTTTGTATCTATGGAACATTTCTGGGATCTTTTATTTMAGCTCATGAAACATGAGACCAACACTTTACATGTTGTTTCTATTTTTATTCAGTGTATTAGAAATTGTTACAGCTAAACTACACCAGGAAACAACTCACTCAGAAGTTGAATGGGATTCGACATTATCATGCTACAGGCTTTGGGTCAATTCCATTTCAATTCCCGAAAGTAAACCAAATTCCATATTTCCCTCATTGAAAAGCAATGAAGAGAATTGGAATTGGAATTTCAGTGTACTTTTTGAATTGAAATAGAATTGACCTCAAACCTGCTGGAACTCACTCCTCCATTAGCTTTGTGCTGTTAAGGTATCCTCATCCCCAGGCTATTGATACAGAATATAGGCAGAGTGCAGTCTGGTGGACGAGGTGCAAGGGRGATCATCTGTCAGAGCGCCTTTCGGCATGCCGTGGTAATTTCGTCAGCACTAAATCGGTAGGGGAAGTGACTGCCCTTACCGAAAAGCAGGCTTCTGGCAAACTTTTGACCAATTTTCTMATTTTCCCATGCAAATTAGTTTTGTGGCAAACTGTTGCGGTAAATTTGCGACTTGTGAACTTCTGGTAAACAATTCTGGGAAACTTGTGGCGAACATTCTACTGTTTGCAGCAAATTTGCTGCAAACTCAGTATGAATATGTAAGTTAATTCAGGTTTTTGGTTACTGTGTGTTAACAACATTGAAATGCATCTACAAAACCAAATCACACACAATTGTAAATGAACGTGCTTCTCACAGAGAACTGAACATATTAAATGTAGTAAATATACTAAACATTTAAATGTATTCAATGTCGTAACAGATCAATATCATCAGTTGATGACGTTGCAATGCTTCWTACTGAAACTGTCATTCTCTATTTCTTTCAGCAAGGAAACAATGTTTCTGCCTTGTATAAATGCTATATAAACAAACGATGGACTTAGGCCTACTAAATGTACCTTTTTTAAATATGTGGCCAACTGTTCCTAGAGTACAATATTTGTCTCTAGCCAAGCCTCAACACAATTGATTTAGAATATCATAATTAGTTGATTAGTTTATCTCGACTGGGGACTTCATCATTAAAGAGCCAGTTGTCTACTACTGTAGTTGTCTCTTCTTCCTGACTCAAGTGTATATGGCTTGGGTGGAAGTATGGCAATATGCCAATTCAAATAATATTTCCTAAATGAATTGTTAACTTGCATCTCAACGCCATGCATGTAAGAAGCCTTGACCTGGTGAACACACATTTCTCTGTCTTCAGTTTGATTGAAGGCCTCAATCTGTATTTTTGCCTTGWAACTGAWCGCTTCTAGAAAGAGGATGAGGAACAAGTGATGAAGATGAGCTACCTACTAGTTTAAAAGCAATTAMATATTTAATTGTTACAAAGAATGAAAGTATGGACTACATTTTATGAGAATAGTACATGCATTTACTTACTGTATCAAGCTTGAAGACAAATGCTTTTTTGAGTTATAAATGAGTATGATTTAGTGCATCCCAAACGTCTTTCCAGGGTGTCGATGCATCCTTCTCCCAATACAGCCTCTTCCCACACTACGGGTAGAGAGAGGGTATCCTTCTGCGAAAGTGAAGTCTCGCTTTGATGTCAAGTCAGCTCATATTGTTGCTACCTTAGCTGTTGTGCTAGCTAACATGCTACTGCMCAATGACACTAGCATATTGACATGCATATTGATTTTAAAAGACAGGAAACGTATTCGCCTAAAAAAAAGTGTTTAGGCAAATCGTTAGCTAGGTAGCTTTCACAATTTCACAACAAAAAAAAATATGATTGCTAAAGTTAGCTAGCTTAGCGCTAGCCAATCGGTGACGCTGACTGATTTGAAACTGGGCTCAACAAAATCTGTTTCACTCTATCCTATAAAACATGACATTGCTAACCAAGCATCAATTAGCTAACATAATTTAAGTATATTAGGAAGTTTAATTAAGTTAGACACTCACTGGACAACTTTGGTAGGTAGCTAGCTAGCTAGATAGCTTGGTTTCCATTTTCCAACATTTTCTAATCCCCCTGATTGGTCATCAATGGTTACTGGTCTTGGAACTCGTGTTCACCAGAAACGGCTTGTGATAAACTATTTGCCACTATTGGCAATAGATATTGTTGCCACAGGTTTGCAACAGACTCCAGTACAATATTGAGAATTTTTGGCCAGAAAACAACCTCTGGCAAACCTTTTGCCACTCGTGGCAATAAATATTATTGTTGCCAAAGGTTTGCCACAATTTCACCACTAGTGTCAAAAAAAGCTGTGTACATTTTGTGGCACACCATGTAGTTYGCAGCAAATTTGCCACAAAGTAGCTTTGTGTAAGTGTGAATTTTGAATATCAAAATATTTGAAGCATATTAAAGTAGTATTTATTAAACCGTATCAGAGGCTAATATTTTGAAGATTTCAAAATGTAGCATATAAAAAGTGTAAGGAGGCTTCACTTCAGTTTGCTACTATACTATAAATATTTTAAGTTGTACTTTCCAACTTGTTTAACAGGGCTGTAGCTGTACTATAGTACTAGCTGTAAATAAATGGGATTACGACAAAAATGCTTAGATAAATTGACTAAATTCATATTGTTTTTTTTTATACATAGTTTTGGAGCATTTGACGTGATTTAACGACCTGAACACAAAATGTAAAAGTTAGACTTATCACAATGGTACGATTTTTAAGATTAAAACGCTTCATGTTTTTATTGTTGGCTCTTGTCCTTTGAAACATACTATAGTTAGCGCAAGTTTCTACATACCAGTTTTTAAGGAAATTGCTATAATTCACTACATCCATCTGTTATTCAGGAAATGGCTACATCCATCTGTTATTCAGGAAATGGCCTACATCCATCGTTATTCAGGAAATGCTAAATCCATCTGTTATTCAGGAAATGGACAATCCATCTGTTATTCAGGAAATGCTATATCCACTCTGTTATCAGGAAATGACTACATCCATCTGTTATTCAGGAAAAAGGCTACATCCATCTGTTATTCAGGAAATGGCCACATCCATGTTATTCAGGAAATGGCTATATCCATCTGTTATTCAGGAAATGGCTATATCCATCTGTTATTAAGGAAATGGCTACATCCATCTGTTATTCAGGAAATGACTATATCCACTATATCCATCGTTATTAGGAAATGGCTACATCCACTATATCCATCTGTTATTCAGGAAATGACTACATCCACTTATCATTGTTATCAGGAAATGCTACTATCCATCTGTTATTCAGGAAATGACTACATCCATCTGTTATTTCAGGAAATGGCTATCATCTACACATCTGTTATTCAGGAAATGGCTATATCCATCTGTTATTCAGGAAATGACTACATCCATCTGTTATTCAGGAAATGGCTATCTACTATATCCATCTGTTATTCAGGAAATGACTATCATCCAGTCTTATCAGGAATAAGGCTATATCTACATATCCATCGGTTATTCAGGAAATGGCTACATCCATCTGTTATTCAGGAAATGGCTACATCCATCTGTTATTCAGGAAATGGCTACATCCATCTGTTATTCAGGAAATGACTACATCCATCTGTTATTCAGGAAATGACTACATCCATCTGTTATTCAGGAAATGGTTGGGGAGGTTAAATAACTTGCTGGATTTTGACCTTTTCTAACTTGTGTTTAGAACTGAAGAGTTTTTAGTCAGAATTCACTTATTGCTTCATTTATTTACGAAATACTTCAGACTCAAAGACTATTAAGGTCCAACTTGTGTATACCGGTGTTGTTACTCCCTAACTAGTAGACTATCTTCTATTTTTCTTTTTAGTAGGGCAACTAGGGCAATATAATGAAGTGAGTTGTTTCAACTTGGTGTCCTACCAAAGTGGAACCACGATGAACACAAAAGGTGTTGATGAAATTGTAGTTGTTGCTCTTGCAGTAGGCTAGCTTGTGTATCAACTAGCTGGCTTCTGCAGTCATAACTGTCTCTCTAAATGCTTTGATCGTGGCTTTATACCAAAGGCACATCCTCTCAACTGAGGTGTCGTAATGACATCTGACATTGTTTGCATGCCAACGTCTTTTTAAAGCTATTTTATGTCGTCTCATGTCGTGTCATTCTTTGCGATTTGTCGTGATTTGTACAAGTGTTGTTTGATTAACCTAACCTATTTGAACGCCTTCTCTCCCGTCACCGAAACCCTTCCCACACCCTCTCTCTCTCTCTCYCCTCCTGACCCCTAGCTCCTTGCCGTTCCGAGGCCTAACCGTTGCAGTCTCTTCTCTGTATAATTTAGGGTTACATTCCACAAAGCAAATGGGAGATGGACACTTCTGATGCGAAACTAGGTAGGTATTCCCTCTTACTAATGTACATGATGTTCACTTAACAACTCTAGCTTCCAGTAATGTTTCTGTTGCGCCACAGTGATATGCTCTTCAACTTCATGATCTAAGCCATTGGTTTTCAAACCTCTCGTCGGGGACCCCCCCCCCCCCAGACGATTTTTTCACAATTTTGTTGTAGCCCTAAACTAGCTCACCTGATTTTAAGTAGTTCAATGTCTTGATAACTAGTTGGCAAGTTGAATCAGGTATGCTAGCTCTGGAATGGTTCATATACATGGACTGGCTGGATATCCCCTAGGAGAGGTTTGACACCTGTTGTCTAAACAGTCTCCAGTCTCCTGTTATTATAAGCAGACGTGCTGAAATACAAATGATCTGATCAAAAACACACAGATGTGATTCAAAATAGTACATTTCAAATAAATAACATCAATTCCATATTTACAATTACCATTTGCGCTTGCTTTAAACTGTGCACACAGTTTGAAGGGCAAAAAAAGAAAAGAAAAAGGTGCTCAATTTATCCTTGCTTCAATATCAAAATGAGAGGAGGTGACTCTTTGATTTGAGGGGATCCTTGGTAATACAACCGGACAACATGTCAACTTTCTAAAATAACTTTCTAAATATTTATAGACAGAAAAAGGAAATGGCAAAATACAGAATCTAAGGAGCACGGTCATCGTCGTCACGGTGACCGTGATATCGGTGGGTCATCGTCGTCACGGTGACCGTGATATCGGTGACGTAGCATAGTGTTTATTATTTTTTGCTGAGTCGTGAGGTGACGTGGCGAGCGCTCTTCTCCTTACAGACAAGCTGGACGGCCTGGTGATGGGGGGGAAGAGGAAAAGGGAGGGAGATGACTTTCAGCTAACGGACGACTACGCCACACGCCACTCTGAGCCTGGCAAGAAGAGGGTAAAGTGGCATTACCATATTTATATTCTTGTCTTACTTGTTTCTCTTTAACAAACCATGAAATATTGATTRTTTGACATTTCCCAAAACATCTCCATCATGTCGCGTCTTATTTATTATATTGTTTTATATAACCTTTATTTATTTAGGCAACTCTTCTTATTTACAATGACAGCCTGACTGACTATAGAGATATGTGATCGTTTGACCAGTCATRACATCTCTATAATCCAAGGCGCCTGGAGAATTTCATCACAAAATCTGGATTATCTATTGGTGAAAAATGTGGTTTTGGTCGTGGTTTGGTGTGCTCCCTAAATACTATTTCGCAATATTACTAGAATATTTAACTTGAAATACAATGTCAGACCAGCTAGCTAGCATGAACATTAGCGTGCCTATACTTCGTCCATTTCCTGCTCGTGACCCCGCTGGATGTTTTCCTTCCTGTCGTCTAGGTTCGCTGGGCTGACCTCGAAGAGCAGAAGGACGCCGAACGCAAGCGCGATATCGGCTTTGTGGTGGGTCAAACAGACTGGGAGAAAATCACYGACCAGAGCGGACAGATAGCTCAGAGAGCTCTCAACCGCACTAAGTATTTCTAGTAACAGAAGATCATTGCCCTCACCCCGTGCTACTTCGTTTATAGGTATGTCCATTACATTCTATTAATAATCTAATTTGATACGGTATTGTTGTGTTTTTGGAGGGGCATTGACGTAATGATGTGTCTTTGTTTATTACAGTTAGGAGAGAGGGCTAGTAGTTATTTTTGACTTAATTTGGGAGTTATGAAACAGCTGTTCTGTGTGAAAGCACCCAATAAAATGTGATTTGATTAGAAGTAACTACTAATTTTTGGAGAAAAGCAATGACTTAAATCTGAGAATGCATCTACACTGAACAAAAATATTAACGCAACATGCAACAATTTCAAATATTTTACTGAGTTACAGTTTATATAAGGAAATCAGTCAATTGAAATAAATTCATTAGGCCCTAATCTATGGATTTCGCATGACTGGGAATACAGATATGCATCTGTTGGTCACAGATACTTTTAAAAAACTAAAAAAACAAGTAGGGGTGTGGATCAGAGAACCAGTCCGTATCTGGTGTGACCACTATTTGCCTCATGCAGCGCGACACATCTCCTTCACATAGAGTTGATCAGGCTGTTGATTGTGGCCTGTGGAACGTGTACAGATCATTGAAACATTGGGCTGTGTGTTGAAACATGAGGTGATGGCAGCGGATGAATGGCACGAAAATGGGCCTCGAGATGTCGTCACGGTATCTCTCTGCATTCAAATTGCAATCGATTAAAATGCAATTGTGTTCATTGTCTGTAGCGTATGCCTGCCCCATACCATAACCCCACCGCCACCATGAGGCACTCTGTTCATAACGTTGACATCAGCAAACYGCTCACCCACACAACGCTATACACGCTGTCTGCCATCTGTCCGGTACAGTTGAAACCAGGATTAATCTGTGAAGAGCACACTTCTCCAGCGTGCCAGTGACCATCGAAGGTCAGCATTTGCCCACTAAAGTCTGTTACGACGCCGATCAGGTCAAGACCCTGGTGAGGACGACGAGCACGCAGATGAGCTTYCCTGAACTTTTTGGGTTGTGCAAACCCACAGTTTCATCAGCTGTCCGAGTGGCTGGTTTCAGACGATCCCGCAGGTGAAGAAGCAGGATGTGGAGGTCCTGGGCTGGCGTGGTTACACGTGGTCTGAGGTTGTGAGGCCGGTTGGACGTACTGCCAAATTCTTTAAAACAACATTGGAGGCGGCTTATGGAAGAGAAATTAACTGGCAACAATTAAATTCTCTTGCAACAGCTCTGGTGGACATTCCTGCAGTCAGCATGCCAATTGCAGAATCCCACAAAACTTGAGACATCTGTGGCATTGGGTTGTGTAACAAAACTGCACATTTTAGTGGCCGTTAGTCCCCAGCACCTGTGTAATGATCATGCTTTTTAATCAGTTTCTTGATGTGCCACCTGGTCAGGTGGATGTATTATTTTGGCAAAAGAGAAATGCTCACTAACAGGAATGTAAACAAATTTGTGCACAAGATTTAAGAGGAAATGGAACCTTTCTGGGATCTTTTACTTCACACTTTTAAAAGTTGCGTTTTTATTTTTGCTCAGTGTAGTTAAATTGTCACAATTTTATTACATTATAACAAAACTATTTTATTTTCATCCGTTGTCTATTATGTTTTCCTAATTTTGGAAGATGTATTGTCATTGTAAGATCATTCATTGAAAAATCCATTTGGATGGATGTATCAGATTACCCCTTTTGTTTTGTTATATATGTTGCATATATTTTAATTAGTTTTCATTTTTTTTCCTCTAGGTCTGCAGACTGAATATCAGAAGATATCAGGACTACACACTCTACAACAGGCCTGACGTTTAGGAAATCCATAGCTGTTTATTCCATTATTAGAATACAGGATATAGTTTTCTGTTTGCGTTAGACATTCTTGATGTTCATTTAGAATATTTGTAATTTTTATTTTATTTTCTTTCATCCTTTCGAATTGGTAAGTTCTTGCACCAGTGTGCTTCTCATTTTATACTGTACAAGCTGTAATGTCTACGTGTATGTTAGCACTGTTGCTTATTTTAAGAAATAAACTGAAGAAACAATAAAGGTTTCACACACACAAAACAACCAGGAGAGTCTCATGTGAGTGGTCATATGGGCTACGTCATGGAGAGTCTTCTGTGATGTCTGTTTTCATGTGAACCACATTCAGTAGAACCTCAAAGATACAAAACCAATTTATTTTTTTTATTTTTTTTGTGTCTTTTCAAAGTTASAAACATTTCAGTATTTCAAAACAACCTCAGTTTCCCGGTGTGTTCGTATCTCTAAGGTTCTACTGCGTTACAGGAAGTATGTAGCCTAGGTTAGAGTGGTGGAACCGGAAGGTTCTTGGTTCAAGCCCTGAGCCAGGCGATGAAGTGGAAACTGGACTGCTGGTGTCTAAGCCACTGGCTGCCATTCTGCCCATGAGCAAGGAACTCTCAAACTGCTACACGGAGGCTGCGCTGTGTCTTACCCTTTGCCTCTAAGTGCATGTGTGTGTCGGGGGGGGGGGGTGTAACGCAAAATGAAATTAGTTTTCAGTACTCAATCAAACCACATAGTATCACTTTATTTTTAATTTTAATTCAAAATCTGTTACCTCATTTGCATTTCACATAACTTAAATCTATAAACTTTTTAAGAAAGTTCACACTCATTGTTTCTTGCAACAAATAAAATACTGAATTGAAAGTCCAGTATATATTTTGTGCCGTTTACATGATCTTACAAATAAATAAACAATCCATGTTATAACGTGACAGTCACACAGAATCACCTTGCTTGTGAAACACAACCCCCCMAAAAATATGACGTTTCTGATCATGGTAAATTCTACACTATCACCTTGCTAACTGAAGAAAATACCGTGTTCCTAATATTGAATGAAGATGCCCTAATAGGTATCGAGCCAAAAAGAAAACTAAGCCATCAATGGTCATCAACCTCTCTCTTTTTCACAGTTGCGGTTCGTTTATTTTTACACAGGGACAGTGCACATTAATCAACGTTTCAGTAAAAGTGACGGTTTTAGCCAACCGGCTAATTTTCAACCGCAGTCGCTGGGCAGGTTATTAGCCTGGCTCTCGTCAGCAATATCAAGCATTACCGGCCCTAACTCCACCAAGGAGGCTTTCTACTTCTTCTGTATTCTCGTCACATGACTTTTATTCCTATTGCTAATTGGCTGAAATTAATTCTGACCACACAAGATATAATATCCAGACTGTCTGTGTTCTGACCTGTCAATCTGAGATTATCATGGCACTGGTTATATGATCCTATTGAGGGAATATTGTCAATTATGACAATCTGAGAGGAATACACTGTATCCTGTAGTTGTGAATAGTTGTTGTTGAATGTTGTTGTATCAAATGTTCTGTACTGTAGCTCAAAGTCTGCATCCCAAATGACTCCCTATTCCCATTTTAAAGTGCACTACTTTTGACCGGAGACCATAGGGGCTGTCTCTGTGCTGCCACCTTGTCTCACTGTATAGACGGACATACTTCCTTTTTGAATTTAAACAACTGCTCTAATACTCTAGTGCTCCAAAAAAAACTGTTTTAGCATGCATTGAGGACTTTCACTATTTTGGTGTTTTATTGAGGACTTTCACCATTTTGAAGTAGTCAACTATGGGTTAAGGAAGGATCACACAATTTTTATTCTGGTCATCACGAGGGATCAGCCAAATAATTATACTTGTGAGGAAATGTTCCATAACTGTGGGTGGCAGTACGTCACCAACCTTGTCTTTTATACCTGTACAAACGACACAGTCCAGATGGCAATATGCACCCTTTCAGTTTGTTTACCTACTCACAGGAAGTAGTAGAAGATAAAGGTACAACTTTAAAATGGAGATGGCCCGTGTGCTCACAGACGCCATAACGGGACAAATACAACATTGCGATCTCTATACATCTCTTTGCCCCAGCGATAGCTATTGTCCTATTGCTGTGTGATGCCGATTTTACTGAAGATACACAAGACCTAGATTTACAGGCCTCTGAAGCATCTGCTTTGAGTGACAATCAACAGATGTCGCTGGCTATGAAGATATCACCTGAAGACCTGTTGAAGACCTTGTTCAATTAGCATAGCCCGATATGGGAGCTGAGACGTTTCCTGGGCGATGACTAGAACTTTCAACAGAGTAACGTCAAGGTGAGTAATATTGAATTAAAAATGTGGTTAGTTATAGATTGTTTCTAATACTGAAATAGCTAATAAAGCACATTTGTACCAATCAATATGTAGTAGCGAATGGATATTTAGACTGAACAAAAAAATATAAATGCAACCATTTCAAAGATTTTTACTGAGTTACAGTTTTATATAAGGAAATCAGTCAATTGAAATTAATTTGGCTCTGATCTATGGATTTCACATGACTGGGAATACAGCTATGCATCTGTTGGTCACAGATACCTTTAAAAAAAAATGGGCCTCAGGATCTCGTCACGGTATCTGTGCATTCAAATTGCCATCGATGAAATTATTGTGTTCGTTGTCCGTAGCTTATGCCTGCTCATACCGTAACCCCACCACCACCATGGGGCACTCTGTTCACAACGTTGACATCAGCAAACCACACACCATACATGTTGTGAGGCCAGGTGGACGTACTGATAAACTATCTAAAATGACGTTGGAGGCGGMTTATGGTAGAGAAATGAACATTACATTATCTGACAACAGCTCTGGTGGACATTCCTGCAGTCAACATGCTAATTGCACACTCCCTCAACTTGAGACATCTGTGGCATTATGTTTTGTGACAACTGCACATTTTAGAGTGGCATTTTATTGTCCCCAGCACAAGGTGCACCTGTGTAATGATCCAGCTGGATTATCTTGGAGAAATGCTCACTAACAGGGATGTAAACAAATGTGTGGACAACATTTTATAGGAATAAGATTTTTGTGCGTATGGAGCATTTCTGGGATCTTTTATTTCAGCTCATGAAACATGGGACCAACACTTCACATGTTGCGTTTTTATATATTTTTGTTCTGTGTCATTCAACTGTCTTTCGTTTCAGCTGTATGAAGTGAAATGGGATTTTTCTACARTGTATTTTCTTTATATTGTTACTCTACAGTCGTGGCCAAAAGTTGAGAATGACACACATATTAATTTCCACAAAGTTTGCTGCTTCCGTGTCTTTAGATATTTTTGTCAGATGTTACTATGGAATACTGAAGTATAATTACAAGCATTTCATAAGTGTCAATGGCTTTTATTGACAATTACATGAAGTTGATGCAAAGAGTCAATATTTGCAGTGTGGACCCTTCTTTTTCAAGACCTCTGCAATCTGCCCTGGCATGCWGTCAATTAACTTCTGGGCCACATCCTGACTGATGGCAGCCCATTGTTGCATAATCAAAACTTGGAGTTTGTCAGAATTTGTGGGTTTTTGTTTGTCCACCCGCCTCTTGAGGATTGACCACAAGTTTTCAATGGGATTACGGTCTGGGGATGGACCCAAAATATCCTGGCCATGGACCCAAAATATCGATGCTTTGTTCCCCGAGCCACTTAGTTATCACTTTTGCCTTATGGCAAGGTGCTCCATCATGCTGGAAAAGGCATTGTTCGTCACCAAACCGTTCCTGGATGGTTGGGAGAAGTTAATCTCGGAGGATGTGTTGGTACCATTTCTTTATTCATGGCTGTGTTCTTAGGCAAAATTGTGAGTGAGCCCACTCCCTTGGCTGAAAAGCAACCCCACACATGAATGGTCTCAGGATGCTTTACTGTTGGCATGACACAGGACTGATGGTAGCGCTCACCTTGTCTTCTCCGGACAAGCTTTTTTCCGGATGCCCCAAACAATCGGAAAGGGGATTCATCAGAGAAAATGACTTTACCCCAGTCCTCAGCTGTCCAATCCCTGTGCCCTTTGCAGAATATCAGTCTGTCCCTGATGTTTTTCCTGGAGAGAAGTGGCTTCTTTGCTGCCCTTCTTGACCCCAGGCCATCCTCCAAAAGTCTTTGCCTCATTGTGCGTGCAGATGCACTCACACCTGCCTGCTGCCATTCCTGAGCAAGCTCTGTACTGGTGGTGCCCCGATCCCGCAGCTGAATCAACTTTAGGAGAGGGTCCTGGCGCTTGCTGGACTTTCTTGGGTGCCCTGAAGCCTTCTTCACAAGAATTGAACCGCTCTTCTTGAAGTTCTTGATGATCTGATAAATGGTTTATTTAGATACAATCTTACTGGCAGCAATATCCTTGCCTGTGAAGCCCTTTTTGTGCAAAGCAATGATGACGGCACGTGTTTCCTTGCAGGTAACCATGGTTGACAGAGGAAGAACAATGATTCGAGCACCACCCACTTTTGAAGCTTCCAGTCTGTTATTCGAACTTAATCAGCATGACCGAGTGATCTCCAGCCTTGTCCTCATCAACACTCACACCTGTGTTAACGAGAGATCACTGACATGATGTCAGCTGGTCCTTTTGTGGCAGGGCTGAAATGCAGTGAAATGTTTTTGGGGATTAAGTTCATTTGCATGGCAAAGAGGGACTTTGCAATTCATCTGACCACTCTTCATAACATTCTGGAGTATATGCAAATTGCCATCATACAAACTGAGCAGCAGACTTTGTGAAAATGTATATTTGTGTCATTCTCAAACCTTTTGGCCGTGACTGTATACATGTCACATCAATTGCAACAATTTATGTTTTTACAAAAAAAATAATTGTCTTGAGTAGAAAGAAGAAAAAAATGCTCACTTGTTCCTTAAGACCATACGTGCTTTAATATTAAAGAATATTGTTCTGTGGATTTTTTTTGTCTCTGTGTCTTTTCCTTTGCCACAGTCTTCCTTCTGCCTCTTGAAAGTTGGAGAACATTTATCTAATCAAATAATCCTAACATACTGCAACTACTTAATATGCCTGCGAAATGTTTATTTCAATTGTATGTATTAAAAAAGAAATATGAACCAAGGCCTCTGTATTGTTAATCGTTGATATAGCAAAACAATACACATTGTACAATTCATTATGCCTGTTTAAAATGACATACTGGTTGATAAGGCTGTCTGCTCGACAGGCCAATTTCATTTGATTCACATGTCTGTCGAACAGAAATGTAATTTGCCCAGAGATCACACAACTACAGCCACTCGCACATGGCAGATCTTTCGTTTGTGGCATGCGCTGAAGACCAGACTGCAGTTACTATGGTATTTAGCTGTAGGGGATAATGCAGTTTAATATGGTATTTAGCTGTAGGTCTACTGCAGTTAATATTGTATTTAGCTGTAGGTCGACTGCAGTTAATATGCTATTTAGCTGTAGGTCAACTGCAGTTAATATGGTATTTAGCTGTAGGTCTACTGCAGTTAATATGCTATTTAGCTGTAGGGCTAATGCAGTTAATATGCTATTTAGCTGTAGGGCTACTGCAGTTAATATGCTATTTAGCTGTAGGGCTACTGCAGTTAATATGGTATTTAGCTGTAGGTCTACTGCAGTTAATATGGTATTTAGCTGTAGGGCTACTGCAGTTAATAGTATTTAGCTGTAGGGCTACTGCAGTTAATATGGTATTAAGCTGTATGCCTACTGCAGTTAATATGGTATTTAGCTGTAGGGCTAATGCAGTTCATATATTATTTAGCTGTAGGGCTACTGCAATTAATATGGTATTTAGTTGTAGGGCTACTGCAGTTGATATGGTATTTAGCTGTAGTGCTACTGCAGTTAATATGGTATTTATCTGTAGGTCTACTGCAGTTAATATGCTATTTAGCTTTAGGTCTACTGCAGTTAATATGCTATTTAGCTTTAGGGCTACTGCAGTTAATATAGTATTTTGCAGATGCTTTTATCCAGAACTGTCAACATTGATAGTGACACACATATTCAGTAGAGGCCTCTGGCACAAAGAAAGTCCCATGAGGGGAAATATTTATACATAAAGGATTTAAACACACCTTTCTGACTGTAGGAGTCTTTTCTTACCCGTGCATTTGTTTACAAGTTTCCTCTTCCCTCATCTTTTCTTTTTAAGGAGGAGAGGAATCGTGGAAATCAAATTGCGAAAAGGTCTATGTTGTGAGGTGAGCTTTTTGACGGATGCATAAATTCAGTGGGACATGCAGCGAAATAGTTAGTTTTTTTAATACAGCGCCAATCATCCTGGGTTAAACTCCTCTCTGTCTGTCTCTTTCTATGTTGTGAAGGGGGCTTTGAATTCAGCTGGTACGTCACTGTCCAGTTTACAGATGACCTTATAGATGACTTTCTTCCAGGATGGGTCTGAGTCTCTGGCCAGAGTGATGGCTATGTAAAACTCCTGTAGTGTGATCTCAGCCACCTCAAGAAACCTGTCAGGGACCTGTGGATAAAAAGGCACAATCGGTTAGATTTCAAAAGGGCAATCTGCAATTCAAACAAAGCCGCAACCATTTTGGATAAAAAAGATGAYGGGGCTCGAGAAATGTAACCACTTGCAAATGTATAGACAGAGCTATAGATGCAATGACTGACCATCCCTGAGATCAACATTACAGCGCTAACCTATACAGACCAAGGACTGTATGATGGCGTCCGGGAGCATTTGGAACATTTTCTGATATACAATGTAATTCTGTCACTTTTGTCAGGACATGTTGATGGTAAGGTAAGTTATACATGCTTTTTATGCCAAAATAAATGGATATTTCTTCAGCAGGAACTGTATTCCTTTCTGTGGATCTTTGGCACCATCTGTTGTTCTAAATGACGTGTTGTGTCATGTGCTCAGTGGCCTGAGAGAGGAGATCACAATGCTTGGGGTAAGTAAACAGGCTGGCAGCAGGCTTGTTTGAAGGTTTGCAGAGCAGAATAAACATTTCAGTCTCTTGTTGATGGACTAATGAAAAGTATTCTAGTCTCCAACCAGCTTTAGCAAGCAAGACATCTGACAGAATATGCAACAACAACAAAAGTAATGAACTCTCCAACTCTACCCCTCTGAACGAACGTTGTACATCAGGCCCAAAATTATTGGCATCCGAGATAAATATTAGCAACTACAACAACAAAAAATTGCAAATAAATAATACAAATGCTGAGCGATTGTACAATAAAAAAATGTGATTTTAGCACAGAAAGAGATTTACAACAAATTATCTGAAAGATGGGGTGGGTGAATATTGGTACCTCTGTTTTCAATACCTCACCATGTGAGGATAATGGCACTGAGCATTTTTCTACTATCTTTTATGAGATTCTAGAACACAGTGGAAAGGATGTGACATCATTCCTCCATACAGAATCCAGACCCTTGATATTCATATTCTGCGCTTATGGACTGTCCTCTTGGATTCAAACCACCGGTTTTCGGTGCAAAATTGTGATTTTTTTTTTTGTGGTCAATTAACCATTTCTTTGTGAATTTTGATGTGTGTTTGGGGTTGTTGTCTTGCTGGAATATCAACGTGCAGCCAAGTTTCAGTCTTCTAGCAGAGGCAACCAGGTTTTGGCCTAAATTATCCTGGTAGTGGGTAAAGTTAATGATGCTGTTGACCTTAAAGGCCCCAGGACCATTGGAAGCAAAATAGCCCCATAACTTCAAAAGATACACCATCAAATTTGAGGTTATTTTCTGCATCATTCTAGTGTAATATCATCCAACAAATGTAAAAAATAAAAAAATACCTGGAGTTCGCTAAACAGCATTGGCACTTGGATTGGAACCGGTGTTATTGTCAGATGACAATAGAGCTCTTTGGCCACGCACATCAGTGTTTGGTTTTGTTGTTGAAAGACTGATGCATTTGAAGAAAATAACCCCCATGCCTACTGTAAAATACCCATAGGGGGAAAAAGTGCTACTGTTTTTGTTTGCACAAAAAACACTACACTGAATACTGTGGTATTTACTCTATGGTGTTTTTGTTGATATGATTGTAGTATAATGTAGTATTTACTGTAGTATTTTTGTGAACATTTACTGCAGTATTTATGTGAACATTACTGCAGTAGCCTGTAGTATTTACCATGGTATTTAGGTGAACATTACTGCAGTAGCCTGTAGTATTCACCATGGTATTTTTGTGAACATTACTGCAGTAGCCTGTAGTATCCACCATGGTATTTTTGTGAACATTACTGCAGTAGCCTGTAGTATCCACCATGGTATTTATGTGAACATTACTGCAGTAGCCTGTAGTATTTACCATGGTATTTATGTTTTTATCTTACTTTTCAAATTTTTATAAGGCTTTGTCCTTGAGGAAATCTACTGGATAAATTTTAAAAGAGCAAATTGTCCAAAACCTATAAGTTGGACTGGGGTCTGACCAGCTCAGTTCATAGCTTCTACTAATTTCTCTAGCCTGTAGGGAACACAATATATAGACTATACTTGGCATGCAGGTWTCTTACTCATGGGTGGGGCACAAATTGGGATATGGGGGAGGGGAATGGGCAGGGCATATGCAAATTAATATTAGCATATCGATACAATTTGGCGTACAGTATACTACCAAATGCTATAGTAAGTACTACATGACCGAGGTATACTACAGTGTGGAGTATAACATATTACAGTATACTGCACAATTATACAGTAAGCACTACATGATCAAGGGATACTAGAGTAGTATAGTATTCAATAGTATACTACAGAATACAATATAATTCTATAGTAAACTGTAGTATTTTGTATGTAGGTATGGTGGTGGATCTTTGATGTTATGGGGCTATTTTGATTCGGGGACCCATTTTTGGCTTGTGACTTTCAAAACAAAACCTTTTTATAACGCATCTTTATAAACAAACAAAAGTGTTTTTTTGTTTGTTTATTTGTGTGTGTTCACCAACTCATCATACTGCATTGATCTTTATAGATGTGTACAGATATAACGCTCAAACAAAAATCCACTAAAATACAGTACACTACATGACCAAAAGTATGTGGACACCTRCTCGTCGAACATATCATTCCGAAATCATGGGCATTAATATGGAGTTTGTCCCCCCTTTGCTGCTATAACAGCCTCCACTCTTCTGCGAAGGCTTTCCACTAGATGTTAGAACATTGCTGTGGGGACTTGCTTCTATTCAGCCACAAGAGTATTAGTGAGGTCAGGGACTGATGTTGGGCGATWAGGCCTGGCTCGCAGTCGGCGTTCCAATTCATCCCAAAGGTGTTTGATGGGGTTGAGGTCAGGGCTCTGCGCAGGCCAGTCAAGTTCTTCCACACCGATCTTGACAAACCATTTCTGTATGGACCTCGCTTTGTACATGGGGGAATTGTCATGCTGAAACAAGAAAGGGCCTTCCTCAAACTGTTACCATAAAGTTGGAAGCACAGAATCATCTAGAATGTCATTGTATTCTGTAGTGTTAAGATTTACCTTCACTGGATCTAAGGGGCCCGAACCATGAAAAACAGCCCCAGACCATTATTCCTCCTCCACCAAACATTACAGTTGGCACTTTGCATTTGTGCAGGTAAAGTTCTCCTGGCATCCGCCAAACCCAGATTTGACCGTCGGACTGCCAGATGGTGAAGTGTGATTCATCACTCCAGAGAATGTATTTCCACTGTTCCAGAGTCCAATGGCAACGAGCTTTACACCACTCCAGCCGACGGTTGGCATTGCACATGGTGATCTTAGGCTTGTGTGCAGCTGCTCGGCCATGGAAACCCATTTCATGAAGCTCCCGAGAAACCGTTYTAGTGCTGACGTTGCTTCCAGAGGCAGTTTGGAACTCAGTGAGTGTTGCAACCGAGGACAGACGATTTTTACGCGCTTCAGTACTTGGCTGTCCCTTTCTGTGAGCTTTGGTGGCCTACCACTTTACGCCTGAGCCGTTGTTGCTCCAARACGTTTCAACTTCACTATAACAGCACTTACAGTCGACCGGGGCAGCTCTAGCATGGCAGAAATTTGACAAACTGATTTCTTGGAAAGGTGGCATCCTATGACGGTGCCACATTGAAAGTCACTGAGCTCTTCAGTAAGGCCATTCTACTGCCAATGTTTGTCTATGGTGATTGCATGGCTGTGTGCTCGATTGTATACACCTGTCAGCAACGGGTATGGCTGAAATAACCGAATCCACTAATTTGACGATCTGTCCATATAGTGCTGTGTATCTGTTGTACTGGCAGACTTCTACTAACATACCTGTTGTACTGGCAGACTTCTACTAACATACCTGTTGTACTGGCAGCACTTCCACTAACATACCGTTGTTACTGGCAGGACTTCTACTAACATACCTGTTGTACTGGCAGACTTCTACTAACATACCTGTTTGTACTGGCAGACTTCCACTAACATACCTGTTGTACTGGCAGACTTCTACTAACATACCTGTTGTACTGGCAGACTTCTACTAACATACCTGTTGTACTGGCAGACTTCCACTAACATACCGTTTGTACTGGCAGACTTCTTACTAACATACCTGTTGTACTGGCAGACTTCTACTAACATACCTGTTGTACTGGCAGACTTCCACTAACATACCCGTTGTACTGGCAGACTCTACTAACATACCTGTTGTACTGGCAGACTTCTACTAACATACCTGTTGTACTGGCAGACTTCACTAACATACCTGTTGTACTGGCAGACTTCCACTAACATACCTGTTTGTACTGCAGACTTCCACTAACATACCTGTTGTACTGGCAGACTTACTACTAACTACACTGTTTGTACTGGCGACTTCTACTAACATACCTGTTGTACTGGCAGACTTCCACTAACATACCTGTTGTACTGTGCAGACTTCCACTAACATACCTGTTGTACTGGCAGACTTCCACTAACATACCTGTTGTACTGGCAGACTTCCACTAACATACCTGTTGTACTGGCAGACTTCTACTAACATACCTGTTGTACTGGCAGACTTCTACTAACATACCTGTTGTACTGGCAGACTTCCACTAACATACCTTGTTGTACTGGCAGACTTCCACTAACTACCTGTTGTACTGGCAGACTTCAACTAACATACCTGTTGTCTGGCAGACTTCCACTAACATACCTGTTGTACTGGCAGACTTCACAACATACCTTGTTTGACTGGCAGACTTCTACTAACATTACCTGTTGTACTGGCAGACTTCTACTAACATACCTGTTGTACTGGCAGACTTCTACTAACATACCTTGTATGGCAGACTCCACCCACAATACCTGTTGTACTGGCAGACTTCCACTAACATACCTGTTGTACTGGCAGACTTCTACTAACATACCTGTTGTTACTGGCAGACTTCTAACATACCTGTTGTACTGGAGACTTCCACTAACATACCTGTTGTACTGGCAGACTTCCACTAACATTACTTGTTTACTGGCAGACTTCCCACTAACATACCTGTTGTACTGGCAGACTTCCACTAACATACCTGTGTGTACTGGCAGACTTCCACTAACATACCTGTTGTACTGGCAGACTTCCTGTTGTATTGGCAGACTTCCACTAACATACCTGTTGTACTGGCAGACTTCTACTAACATACCTGTTGTACTGCAGACTTCCTGTTGTACTGGCAGACTAACATACCTGTTGTACTGGCAGACTTCTAACATACCTGTTGACATGCCAACCACCCATAAACAATGCATTATGCATACCATTTTATCCTTTGATCAGATTGACTGTCTGATCCACCTTAGCAAACTTCAGATGTATTTTATGGTGAAGATATGCATTCTATAAATACACTAGAGAGGTGAAGACAAGACAGCACAATGAATACGAGCCTCTTACGACCATCCTGATCTTACATTCTGTTCCGCTTTTCTTTTTTTCTTTTTTTTTAATCGGTGTAAATCCACTTAGCCAAAACAGAATGTAAACTCTCGAGATCAGGATGGTCACGTGAGGCCTAAATGACGACACGACGAGATGTTTTTAGCCTACCTGAAAAGTCATTGGCCTTTGTTGTAGTGCATGTTGAGGCTCTGAAGAGCTCCGAGTCTCTCCTCACTGCTACATCTTTCACAACTGTTAACCCCTTCCACTCGGGCCTGACGGGCAAACTTCTCCATCTGAATATAGTAGAACTCTCTGAAGTTGCTGAACCATTTAATCAGCTGGGACGTGATGCACCGAGTGAGCTGTACGGGGACACAAAGACACAAAACAGTTTGGGTAAGTACATTCTGAGTTAGTGATGCTTTTTTGTTATTTCATTTTGTAGCGTTTTATTTAGTTGGTGTGTGTGTGTTTGTGTGTGTTGGTCATCCCACTGTTTCGACTGTCTTTGTCAATAAATCATGTATGAACTATTTGAATAAAAGCAAATTGCCCACAGTTATGTGTTCAGTGATTGTTTTCAATGAGGGGATTTTTATCTCAACATTGGTTTTCCCATTCAGGCATTCACTCTACCAGTAGAACACGCCATAGGATAGGTCATTCATTAACAAGATACTTTAAAAAAAATACCTGGACATCGGAGAAAAAGGTTTTGAGTACGTTGGAACTAGGGTAGCGAGTGTAGAAGAACATCAGCTTGGCTTTCTTTAGGTGCTGTGTGGTCAGACCTTCCTACAGATCAGGTTATGGAGCTTAACACATTCAGGTGCTGTGTGGTCAGACCCTCCTACATGTCAGGTTATGGAGCTTAACACATTCAGGTGCTGTGTGGACCGACCCTCCTACACGGCAGATTATGAATTTGGGGCTCCCGACTTGCACAGTGGTCTAAGGCACTGCATCTCAGTGCAAGAGGCGTCACTGCAGTCCCTGGTTCAAATCCAGGCTGCATCACATCCGGCCGTGATTGGGAGTCCCATAGGGCGGCGCACAATTGGCCCAGCGTCGTCCGGGGTAGGCCGTCATTGTAAATAAGAATTTGTTCTTAACTGGCTTGCCTTGTTAAATAAAGGTTCAATTAAAAAATGGGGGGGGGGATGAAGCTAACACATTCAGGTGCTGTGTGCTCAGACCATGTCAGGTTATGTAGCTAACACAATGTACTCGAACCATGCATACATCAGAATATGAATGGATGAAAAATATATTGTATTCCTAGAGTGAATCATGTCCTGTACCCTTTTGATTGTTTTCATCACAAAATAGGTTTTCACTATATTGCTACACTTCATTATACCCGAAGCATAGACTTCCTTTGAAAACAAGCTTTCGGGTTCCTGAATCCTGACAATTCTTAAGACAGCTATTCTTTTACATCAATGTTTTTCCTCTGTTCTGCAATCATTAGACTACACTCAGATAGTAGAGGCAATTTCCTTAGGAGTAGAGATCACAAGATCAAAAGGGCAAATTCTCCTTGAAATGCATCCTACGGCTACTAATGCCTCATAGATATTGTTCTCCTGGAAAGAGAAGAAGAACATTGGATATTTGTTTATGGATTATCCTTGTGGGCAGAGGAAGGTTATTATTATGAGACACTTCGCTAAACCTCAAAGACAGGCAAGAAGCTTTCTTAGACACGGTATTATTGATATGAGTTGTACTATATCAGAAGCCAGATGCCTCACTAAAGAAAGCCTACCAAAGAATCTCTTGGGTGGAAATGCCACGCATTTAAAAAAACACAGTTCATGACCACAACATATAACACTGATTTTACTAATTCACTGACTAACTAATATTACTGACTATAACTCTAATATTACTGACTATAACTCTAATATTACTGACTATAACTCTAATATTACTGACTATAACTCTAATATTACTGGCACTATAACTCTAATATTACTGACTATAACTAATATTCTATGCCAGCAGCATTCCACCCTGCATCCCACTAGGTTGGTCCCTGGATGGGAGACCAGGTGTTGCTGTAAGTGGTGTTGGAGGTCCAGTAGGGGGTTACTGTTCCCTCTGGTCTATAAGGACATCCCAATACCCCAGGGCAGTGCGGGGGACATTGCCCTGTGTAGGGTGCCGTCTTTCGGATGGGACGTTAAAACGGCTGTCCTGACTCTCTGTGGTCACTACAGATCCCATTGCAATTAGGGAGTGAACGGACCTACGTGAAATGAAAATGAATGGCCTTCCTTTCAGCAAAATATATTTGACCTAAACCCTCCATGAATGTTTTAATTGTTATAGTGGGGGTCACTTAAAAAAAATAAACAATGTGGATAGCATCTTCCGTTTACCCTCACTTCTTTGACAGACCAGAGACTTAGATATGCAGTTTTAGAAACTGTTCTTCTTCCTGTCAGCATTACATGGCAACACAGGAATGTTGATAGCGCACAGGGCTACGGGCCAGAAGGTCGTGGGTTCACAGACCACCGTGGACAAGAGCAGGGGTGGAAAGATCTCCTTTCATAGTAAAAGCATTGCATGAATCTATCATCGTATTTGCAGGTCCAAATTTATTTAGCCTTTTCTAAAACATTTCATGATAGTCATTTTACAAAATGGCGCCGGAAGAAATGACAGCAGTTTTGGCACCCGAACAAATGGGCTATTATGTGGGGGTTTTCAGATTATTTGTAATTTATTTTGTACATAATGTTTCTGCCAACGTATCTTACGGCAAAAAAAGAGCTTCTGGATATCAGGTCAGCGATCAATCACCTCGGATTAGACTAAGATTTTTTCTTCAACAAACAAGACGCACAAGATATTCTCCAAACACCCGGCATTCTCCATACTCCCTGTTCACCCAAGACTGCATGGCCAGGCATGACTCCAACACCATCATTAAGTTTGCAGATGACACAACAGTGGTAGGCCTGATCACCGACAACGACGAGACAGCCAATAGGGAGGAAGTCAGAGACCTGGCCGGGTGGTGCCAGAATAACAACCTCTCCCTCAACGTTGATCAAGACAAGGAGAATTGTGGGACTACAGGAAAAGGGACCGAGCAAGCCCCATTCTCATCGACGGGCTGTAGTGGAGGCAGGTTGAGAGCTTCAAGATCCTTGGTGGCCACATCAACAACAAACATGAATTGTCTAAACACACCAAGACAGTTGTGAAGAGGGCATGACAAAGCCTATTCCCCCTCAGGAAACTAAAAAGATTTGGCCATGGGTCCTGAGATCTCAAAAGGTTCTACAGCTGCAACATCGAGAGCATCCTAAACTGGTTGCATCACTGCCTGGTACGCAACTGCTCGGCCTCTTACCGCAAGGCACTACAGAGGGTAGTGCGTACGCCCAGTACAATCACTGGGGTAAGCTGCCTGCCATCCAGGACCTCTACACCAGGCGGTGTCAGAGAGAAGGCCTAAAAATGTCAATATCCCAGCCAACCCAGACATAGACTGTTCTTCTACTACCGCATGGCAAGCGGTACCGGAGTGCCAAGTCTAGGACAAAAAGGCTCTCAACAGCTCTTTTCCCCCAAGCCATAAGACCTGAACAGGTAATCAAATGGCTACCCGCACTATTTTGCAATCACTACTGTATGTAGCCTCGCTACTGTTATAGCCTCTCTATCTGTATATAGCCTCGCTACTTTATATAGCCTCGCTACTGTAATATAGCCTCCTACTGTATATAGCTCTCTACTGTATATAGTCTCTCTACTGTATGTAGCCTCGCTACTGTTATAGCCTTCTAACTGTATATAGCCTCTCTACGTATGTAAGCCTCGCTACTGTTAAGCCTCGCTACTGTATAAGCCCTCTACTGTATGTAGCCTCTACTGTATGTACCTCGCTACTGTATATAATCCTCGCTACTGTATATAGCCTCTACTGTATGGTAGCCTCGCTACTGTATATAGCCTCTCTACTGGTATATGATAGCCTCTCTTACTGTTATTAGCCTCTCTCTGTATATAGCCTCTACTGTATTAGCTCTCTTACTGTATAAGCCTCGCTACTGTATATAGCCTCTACTGTATATAGCCTCCTACTGTATATAGCCTCTCACTATATAGCTCTCTACTGTATGTAGCCTCGCTATTGTATATAGCCTCGCTACTTATATAGCCTCTTCTACTGTATATATATTTTACTGTTGTTTTATTCTTTACCTACCCATTGTTCACCTAATACCTTTTTCGCACTATTGGTTAGAGCCTGTAAGTAAGCATTTCACTGTAAGGTCTACCTAACCTGTTGTAATTCAGCGCATGATTTACATATTAGCAGAATCTTTTTAATACCAACAAATGACCTAAATGACAGGGAGATGGACAGAGTAGTCCTATGTTTTCACCGTTTCATATTGCCCCAATTGTAAATCAGTGTGGTTGTTTGCAATGAAACTGTCCCTGTTTGCAAATAATTACATCTGAGATGTCATTAGAAATCTGAGCATATGTACTTTCAAAGTTAAGCCTAGTTCTCACCCCAAACAGAGTAGCTACCTTTCACCCAGACAGGTCCTACCTTTCCACCCCAGACAGAGTAGATCCTACTTTCCACCCCAGACAGAGTTAGACTTCTACCTTTCCACCCCAGACAAGAGTTAGACCTACCTTTCCACCCCAGACAGAGTAGTACCTACCTTTCCACCCCCAGACAGAGTAGATCCTACTTTCCACCCCAGACAGAGTACGGTCTAACTTTACCCAACAGAGTAGTGCCTACCTTCCACCCAGACAGAGTAGTATACCTTTCCACCCACAACAGAGTAGATCTACCTATTCCACCCACAGACAGAGTAGACTGAACCTTCCCACCCCAGACAGAGTAGGACCAACTTTCCACCCCAGACAGAGTAGAGACCTAGCCTTTCACCTGCCAGACAGAGTAGAATTCTACCTTTCCACCTCCAGACCATGAGTAGAGACTACGCTTTCCACCGCCAGACAGAGTAGACTACCTCCAACCCCAGAACAGAGTAAGTATCTACCTTTCCACCCCAGACAGAGTAGATCTACCTTTTCCACCCCAGACAGCCGTAGACTCTACCTTTCACCCCAAACAGAAGTGGCCTACCTTGCTCACCCCAGAAAGAGTAGCGACTTCCCACCCCAGACAGAGTAAGGACCTACCTTTCACCGCAGTACTACTTCCCCCAGCACGAGTAGACCTACCTTCCACCGCCAGACAGAGTAAGACCTACCTTTCCACCCCAAGACAGAGTAGATCTACCTTTCCTCCACCCCAGAAGAGTAGACCTACCTTTCCCACCCCAACAGAGTAGACCCTACCTTTCCACCCCAGACAGAGTAGACCTACCTTTCCACCCCAGACACGAGTAGACCTACCCTTTCCACCCCAGACAGAGTAAGACCTACCTTTCATCCCAACAGAGCAGTAGAGCCTACCTTAGTCACCCTCAGACAAGTAGACCTACCTTTCCACCCCAGACAGAGTGACCTACCTTTCCACCCCAGAACAGAGTAGGACCTACCTTTCCACCCCAGACAGAGTAGACCTACTTTCCACCCCAGACAGAGTAGACCTACCTTTCCACCCCAGACAGAGTAGACCGTACCTTTCCACCGACAGAGTAGACCTACCTTTCCACCCCAGACAGACGTAGACCATACCTTTCCACCCCAGACAGAGTAGACCTACCTTTCCACCCCAGGACAAGTAGACCTTACCTATTCCACCCCACACAGGTAGAGCTACCTTCCAACCCAGACAGAGAGGACGTACTTTCCACCCCAACAGAGTAGCCTACCTTTCCACCCCAGACAGAGTGAGTCCTACCTTTCCACACCAGAACAGAGTGGAACCACCTTTTCCACCCCAGACAGAGTAGTCCTACCTTCCACCCCAGACAGAGTTAGACCTACCTTACCACCCCAGAACAGAGAGTCCGACCTTTCCACCCCAAGACAGAGTATATTCCTACCTTCCACCCCAGGACAGAGTAGGATCTACCTTTCCACCCCAACATAGTAACCTACCTTCCACCCCAGACAGAGTAGTCCTACCTTTCCACCCCAGACAGAGTAGGACCTACCTTTCCAACGACAATGTAGGAGCCTACCTTTCCCACCCAGCAGTAGACCTACCTTTCACCCCAAAAGAGTAGTCCTTAACTTTCCACCCCAACAGAGTAGACTACCTTTCCACCCAGACAGAGTAGACCTACTTTCACCGCCAGACATAGTAGAACCATACCTTTCCACCCAACAGTAGACCTACACTTTCCACCCCAAAACAGAGAGTCCTACCTTTCCACCCCAGACAGATATCCTTACCTTTCCACCCCTAAGACAGATAGATCTACCTTTCCACCCCAACAGAGTTAGACCTACCTTTCCACCCAGACTAGAAGTAACCTACCTTATCCACCCCAGAAGGAGTAAGTCCTACCTCCACCCCAGACAGCAGTAGACTCTACCTTTCCACCCCAGACAGAGTAGGCCTACCTTTACCACCCAGACAGAGTAGTCCTACCTTCACCTCCAGACAGAGTAAGATCTACCTTTCGACCCCAGACAGAAGATAGATCTACCTTTCCACCCCAGACAATAGGACCTACCTTTTCCACCCCCAGTACAGAGTAGAACCTACCGTCTCCACCCCAGCGACAAGTAGATCTACCTTTCCACCCCAACAAGAAGATCTACCTTCCACCCAGACATAGTAGGACCTCACCTTTTCCACCCAGACAGAGTAGATCTACCTTTCCACCCCCGACAGAGTAGATCTACCTTTCCACCCCAGACAAGTAGATCTACCTTTCCACCCCAACAGACGTATCTACCTTTCCCCCAGACAGAAGTAGACCTACCTTCACCCCAAAACAGGAGATCCTACTTTCCACCCCAGACAATTAACTACCTTCTCCACCCCAACAATAACCACCTGTTCCACCCCAGACGCAGTAGACCTACTTTCCACCCCAGACAGAGTAGACCTACACTTTCCACCCCAAACCAGAGCTAGACTACCTCATCCACCCCCAACAGAGTACAGGACCTTACTTCCACCCCAAACAGAGCTACCTTACCTTTCCCACCCCAGACAGAGTCAGACTTACCTTTCACCCCAGACAGAGTAGACCTACCATTTCCACCCCGACAAGAGCTGACTACCTTTCCACCCAGACAGAGTAACCTCACCTTTCACCCACAGACAGAGTAGACCTACCCTTTCCACCCCAGACAGAGTAGACCTTACCTTTCCCCCCAGACAAGTAGGAAAAACCCTGACCATTTTCCAACCCACAGATAACCTACCTTTCCACCCCAAAAGAGTAGACCTTACCTTCTCCACCCCAGACAGAGTAGACCTACACCTTTCCACCCCACAGAGTCGACCTACCTTTCCACCCCAGACAGAGTAGACCTTACTTTCCACCCCAGACGAGTAGACCTACCTTTCCCCCCAGACAGAGAGACCTACCTTTCCACCCCAGACCAGAGTAGACCTACCTTTCCACCCCACAGAGTAAAACCTACCTTCCACCAGACAAGTGACCTACCTTTCCAACCCCAGACAGTAGGACCTATCTTCCACCCCCACGACAGAGCTATGCTCCACCTTTCCCACCCCAACAAGTAGACCTCCTTTCCACCCCGAACAGAGAGTCCTACCTTCCACCCCAAGGTACATAGTTCCTACCTTTCCACCAGACAGAGTAGATTACCTTTCCACCCCAGACAGTACATGGACCTACCTTCCACCCCAGACAAGAGGGTTAGTCCTACCTTTCCACCCCACAAGTAATACCTTTCCACCCCAGGACATAGTAGGACCGACTCTTCCCCCCAGACAGTAACCTTACCCTTCCACCACAAACAGAGTACTCCTACCTTTTCCACCCCAGACAAGAGTAGACCTACCTTTCCACCCCAGACAGAGTAGACCTCTTTCCACCCCAACATAGTAGCCTACCTTTCCACCCCAGACAGATAGACCTACCTTCTCCACCCCCAAACGAGTGCCTACCTTTCCACACCCAGAAGAAGTCCTACCTTTCCACCCCGACAGCAGCTAGACCTTACTTTCCACCCCAGCAACATATGTAAGACCGGTTACACTTCCACCCAACAAATCAGAGCCTACCTTTCCACGCCAAGACAGAGTAGCCCATTACCTTTCCACCCCAACAGAAGTAGACTACCTTTCCACCCCAGACAGAGTAACCACCATTTTCCACCCCAGACCAAGGTAGACCTACCTTTCCCAAGGCCACCTCCCCCAGGACAGAGTGACCTACCTTTCCACCCCAGACAGAGTAGTAGACCTACCTTTCCACCCCAGACAGAGTGGACCTACCTTTCCACCCCAGACAGAGTAGACCTACCTTTCCACCCCAGACAGATAGACCTACCTTCCACCCCAGACAGAGTAGACTACCTTTCCACCCAGACAGAGTAGACCTACCTTCCACCCCAGCAAAGTAGACCTACCTTTCCACCCCAGACAGAGTAGGCTACCTTCCACTCCAGACAGAGTAGACCTACCTTTCCACCCCCAACAGAGTAGCCTACCTGTCCACCCCAGCAGCAGTAGACCTACCTTTCCACCCCAGACAAGTATAGACCTACCTTTCACCCCAGTCAGATGGTAAACTTTCCACAGAGATCCTACCTTTCCACCCCAACAGATGGCCTACCTTTCCACCCAGACAGAGTAACCTACCTATTCCACCCAGACAGTACACTTTCCCGACATAACCACTTTCCACCCAGACAGAGATAGACCTACCTTGCCACCACCAACAGAGGTAGACCTACCGTTCCACCCCAGACGAAGTTTCCTCACAGTAGTCCTACCTTTCCACCCCAGACGGGAGTATACCTACTTTCCACCCCGACAGAAGTAGACCTACCTTTCCGCCCAGACGGTAGACCACCTTTCCACCCCATAACAGAGTAGGCCTACCTTTCCCACCCCATCAGATATGATCCTACCTTTCCACCCCAGACAGAGTAGGACCTACCTTTCCCCAACAGAATAGTCCTACCTTTCCATCAGACAGAGTAGACCTACCTTCCACCCCAACAGAGTAGACCTACCTTTCCACCCCAGACAGAGTAGTCCTACCTTTCCACCCCAGACAGATAGACCTACCTTTCCACCCAGACAGAGTAGACCTACCTTTCCACCCCAACAGAGTAAGACCTACCTTTCCACCCCAGACAGTAGTTAATCCTACCTTCCACCCCAGACAGAAGTGATACCTACCTTTCCACCCCAGACAGAGTGGCCACCTTTCCACCCAGACAGAGTAGGCCTACCTTCCACCCCAGACAGAGTAGACCTACCTTTCCACCCCCAGACAGAGTAGACCTACCTTTCCACCCAGACAGAGTAGACCTACCTTTCCACCCCAGACGAGACGTCCTACTTGTTCCACCCAGACAGAGGCCACCTTCACCCGACAGAAGAGACCTACCTTTCCACCCCAGACCAGAGGGGCCTACCTTCCACCCGAATAGACTACCTTCCACCCAGACAGAGGCCTACCTTTCCACCCCACAAGTAGACCTACCTTTCCACCCAGACAGAGGCCTACCTTTCCACCCCAGACAGAGTTTACTACCCAGCAATATCCTACCTTTCCACCCCAGACAGTAGACCTACCTTTCCACCTCAGACAGAGTAGATCTCATGACGCAGCTTTAACTGCTGGTACTCTCTTTTTAGTTTAAACCCAACAAGAGAAGGTCACACGTGTTTTCCTTAAAGCTGTCTGAGTTTAAACATCTTCTTTTGTACAKAAAGTGAATCGCTTAATCAATTGATTGTGACAGAATTAGATTTCTTCCCAAGCAAAGTACATTTTTTGTCTTCTTGGCTATAGAAGGTTGTAGCTCAGCCTGTGAATGTCAAAGAAATGAAACAATGATATCTCCATTTGCATCGTAGTCAAGATTTCCCAGGTATTTTACAGCTTGTTTATAGCATAAAGCATCACGGACCAAAACACTGTTATATATATATATATATATATATCTTCTTATTTAATTTAACCTTTATTTAACTAGGCAAGTCATCAAACATTATTTTCAGGCAGATGCCTTTGACTCTCCTCCTGAACTGCTACCGTAGCCCTACACAGCACAGCCACTGGTTAAGCTGCATAAAAACACMWCTCTAACTAGCCTATAGGCTAAGGATCATGTGATTGAGACCACATTAACTAGCCTATAGGCTAAGGATCATGTGATTGAGACCACATTAACTAGCCTATAGGCTAAGGATCATGTGATTGAGACCACTCTAACTAGCCTATAGGCTAAGGATCATGTGATTGAGACCACTCTAACTAGCCTATAGGCTAAGGATCATGTGATTGAGACCCCTCTAACTAGCCTATAGGCAAAGGATCATGTGATTGAGACCACTCTAACTAGCCTATAGGCTAAGGATCATGTGATTGAGACCACTCTAACTAGCCTATAGGCTAATGACTAAACCCTCCCCTTGACTGAAATTGAAAAAGCATGACCCTCTCCATTTTCCTCCATGTAACCATTCTGTAAATGTTGATTCATCCCTTATGGTAAGAATAGGGGTGTTAACCCCGGTGTCCTGGCTAAACACCCAATCTGGCCTTCATACCATCATGACCACCTAATCATTCCCAGCTTCCAATAATCTCATTCATCCCCTCTCTTCCCCCTGTAACTCTTCCCCCAGGTTATTACTGTAAAAGAGACTATATGTTTTCAGTCATCTGACCYTGTAAAATGATGGTTAATAAATGACTGATTTCACTGACTCAACTATAACATCACAGATTCACTGACTTCCCTCAGTGTAAAGTATATGGTAGTATTATATAGTTAAACACGGTTTCCCCCACTTGCCTGTCACCCCACCTCATTTCCTTACGGTCTGAATAAAGTGGAAAAACACCTTCAATAAAAAAATTAAGAATAGAACACTTTTGAAAAGGATACATTCAGCACATACGAGGTCCTTTTCACCATACTCTGAAAGCTACCACAGTCCATCTTGATGTGAGGGAGACCGAGACTGTCCAGAAGCACATGATGCCCCGTGGCCATGGGTTGGTGAGCCTGAGGACTCCCGGATGGCCTGGAGGTCCCCTTGGACCTCACTACGACCGGATCCCACGGTAAGTCATCTATCTCTGGGGTAGACAGACCCATGGTACTGGGTCTACACTGGAGCCCTCCGAAGGTATCGTGATGGGAGCTGTTGTGTTTCAGGTTGTCCAGTACATGGTGGTTTTCCTGTAGAGCAGTGGGGTGGTTGTATAGGAATGGAGGCTGGTGGAAATGGAGAGGCCTTTTCACTGTTAGGTTTAGAGAACATGGGCGAGTCATTGAAGCAGGCTTTTGAACAACCAGAGATAGAGCCTCGGTTTGAATCTCTGGTAGTTGTTGGGCCATACCACTCTCGGAACATGAGGGGAGTCGTGACATGCTGTCTACATGGGTTGACGCTGGCTCACGAGAGCTGAGGAACACGGTCTCATCGTCTGTTTCCACCATTCCACCATCCTCGACGTGTAGCTGTGGTGACTTGACGAAAGTATGTGATGTGTTTTTGAAAATTGAGTCAACGCTCGAGTTTACAGCTCTGGAGAGTTCATACTTGAGAATATCTGCTAGGAGTTTGTCTTCGTTGTCTGGGTTTGAGTGGAGGTAGTCAGTTTGCTTGTTATTCATCCATCCCAGGTGACCTTTATCTAAAGGCGTCTTATTGTTAAACTCACTGTAAGGGTCCAAGAACACCTCACCAGGAGATGTCTTTGTCTCCACATATTCTTTGTTCCAAGTACTATGGTGGTCCTCCTCTTCAGATTGATTCTCGTAGACCTGGATGAACCTGGCCTGGAGTTGACCCAGGAGCGTCTGCATGGTCTGAAGCTGCTTCCTCAGTGTATGCCCCTCCTCCGTGCTCTTCCTGCTAACGCCCCCTGTCCCGGGGACGTCCTGGTGCTGTGGCACCCTCTGTTTCCGCTTGTTTTCCAACGTCTCACTCTGAAGGTGACTGGTTGGAGTGGTCTCCCCTTCACCAAACCCTTCACCTGTGAAATAAACACTGAGAGGAGAGCCTGCCATGCCTCTGATGATGTTCTCCACTCTGGCACGCTTCGCCCGGTGTCTGTCAACCAGCTCCAGCATCCAGTCCTGGGTCAACCCGGGCTCATTGAGTCTGAATCTAGTGGGACTGGCCCCGGTGGATGCCTGGCTGGCTGGAGACAGAGGTGCCATGGTGGCCCCGGTGGATGCCTGGCTGGCTGGAGACAGAGGTGCCATGGTGGTACTGCTGCTGTGGTGGTCCACCTGGTTAAGATTCGTGGCGGCAGAGCTGGACATGGGAGCGTCTGGGGGGTAGTATGCAGTGGTGCTCTCCTGCAGGGTTCTTTTACTCTCTATGGTTGTCTGTAGGAGCGTAGACATAAGGGATCCACCACTTGACTGAGGGGAGGAGGAGTTGTATGTGTCGTTGTGTAGAAAGGAGGGAGGATTCTCTGTCCTGTCCTCTGGGTAGGTGCTGCTGGAGTAATGATTCATGCTGTGGTGCAAAAAGCTTTGCTCCATGCTTCATGCAAAATAAACATACATAAACCACAAATATAGTTTATAGGAAAAACWGGTCTTTAGAAAGCATTTAACATTAGAAACTGTTGTCATAAAATCTTTAAAGGAAAACAATATTGTTTGTGGAAAATCATCAATACTGCAAAATGTAAAGTTATTTTCCCCAGAAAAACAACATATMATTTTAATGACAAAACAAAACTATATTTAACAGATTAACTCAAATAGTGTATTTGTGATTAAAACTATAATTTTGGCATTGGTAATAAATATAAAACACTGTGTTTTACTGGCAGTTTGAAAGTTAGACGTTTTGTGAAGTCATCTACTAGACAACAATATTTGTATGTATTCATAGTGTGCAGCAATGATGCAGAAGCAAACAATATTACTCACATTTTACCTCAAAAAGATTGTTAAGGTAATGTCAATGCTAGAATTATGCAAATATGCATCCTGTAGAAGCACAATTCAAATCACATTTTTAAAGAAAACTGTTCACTGAAATGACTGGCACTAGCCTTTTCTTTTTTTATATATATTATATACTTAACTTGTCTGCTGCTGCTTTGATATATGGAGCATTTATATATATATATATATATATAAATGCTCCATATATCAAAGCAGCAGCAGACAAGTTAAGTTAAGACCCAAATGAGAATATCTGTTATTAATTTGATCAAATCCAATCACACTATTTTATTTGAATAAAAAGAACATGAATATCTGCATAGTTACTTTAAATTAGCATACTCTATGTTGAGACGATTTTTGTTGCAGCCTAGTGCCTACTTTTCACGTATCTACTTCCAAAGACCCCACAAAACACCGGCAACAAAAAGATGACTGCCTACCAGTTGTTCTGAGTGAATGTAGAAGTCCAGTAGCTGTCCAGAGACGGGAGCTGGAATGATGCGTGCCACAGGGGAGAAGGGTTATTATAAATAGGGTTACTGTATTTCATCCACAATCAATCCACATGAGGAGGGGGCGTGGCACACTATAATTAAATCAACGTCATAGAAATTAGCACGTACCATTACTGCCTCTGTGGGAACTGGATGAAAGACAAAAAATATCCGACATTTCTTGGAAAATTTTATGTCAATTTTGCGTGTAGAAAGTATGTGAGGTTCTTATTTTTGTTTCCCCACCACCATTTTACACACACGCATTTTCTTTTCACACATTGGTCACATAAAACCCCAAGACGATTGAATTAATAAGCCTCTAAAGCAATTAAAACCGTATTTAAAGTTGTGTTAAATATTTAAAATAACAAAAGGCAGCCTAAACTTCTGGACTGTCTGTAGTTGTACATCATTTATTTGGTATGAGCTACCTCCCCTGTCATAAAAACGACATTGGTTTGTCCCTCGTTTTTTCCTGTCGGCAGCAGTCATAGCTAGATGAGATCCATCTTTTGTCAAATAAACGTAAAAAATAGACAGTTTTATCTAACCCTAACCTAATGATCCTAAACTGCCACGTCAATTCTCTTAACACACTGCGTAAATGCTCCTAATCTGCTGCCACGAAAAATAAAATCTGACGTTTATTTGACAAAAGGTGGATCCCTTCTAGCCGTAACCCACGGTACCGCCCCTACTACTATCCCAGGTGTTCTGAACTTCCGTACTGCTTCCTTAGTCGGTTTGCCACCGCTGTTGACGCTATGTTATCGCATTCCCGATGTCTTTGCAGGACACTTGGGCGCTCTCTGTCTGCGCTAAGTCAGGTAGGAGAGAAGTACCAATTAAATGTCCACGTGTACCGAATGGTTGGGTTCGGCAAAGCTTTCTTTCAAGGCCATAACGTTAGCTACCGGGGAATAGGCCTTAGCCCAACCCAAGGACAGAATGCCACCAGTCCGTGTCTAGCTAAGCTGCTAAGGAAATGGCTTGCGTTTCCCTCTTAACTATATTTATGAAATATACATATTTGAATAGCTAGCTGTGCTTAGTTGGTATGAATATCACTAGAACCATTCACTTAGCTAGCTAAGTAAATTATTTGAGGATCGACTAGAGAACTAATGTTCGCTTAATCGGTGACGTTAACGTTAGCTTGCTAGCTAGCGATTATGAGCGTATTTGTTAACTATTTAGCTAGTTTTGCTAGCATTATGGTTTTTCTAACTCTGGTGTCAGTAGTTCGTTAGCATGGCTTTGCCGGTTAACTAGTTAGTTAGTTAGCCTAGCTACCATAACATTGCTAACTACCAAGCTAGCCAAATTAACTAGTTAGCTTACAAACGTTACTGATGTTCTCTAGAATCCAGCTTCCAAATTAAGAAGCGTGAGTGTGACTTGTCAGGCATGTAACACTGCTCTAATGCCTTAGGTCAGTGGTTCCCAAGCCTTTTCGGTTCTTGTACCTCCAACTGAATTTTGCTCTGCCCTGGGTACCCCTGAGGTAGCCTACCCCCTCATATGCATTTTACTGTAGTAAGTCTATGGTCTCATGAGTTTTCTCAAGTACCTCCTATGAGCCCTCAAGTACCACTGGTTGTGAACCACTGCCTTAGGTAGTAACGTTAGCTAGCTAGCTAGCTAGCTAGCTATACACATTCACATCATTGTCAAGACACACTTGAGCCACAACTCTCATGCACAGACTGACGCGAGTTATTACCCAGCTAGCAGTACATTTGACTTTCTCGTCCATTTCACAGCTTGACCTCTGCTTGAAACCTATGCTAGAAATAGCCGGTGTCATGCCATGCATGAACTAGCCTTGTGTGTAGTTCAGCGAGTCTTCAGGTGTCTCTGCAACCCCACTTTCACCTACACCAACCTACACAACCTAACCTATGCCTTGGCCAGTGTAAGCATAACTATAGCTAGCTACTCTTTGAATATTTCACACTGACCCACTACCAGATAGAGAAGAGTCAGATTTCTATGCCCGTGACAAATCATTAGCTACTTGATTGAGGTGTTTGTGTTAAACACTACGCCACACATTACTTTTCCAAAGAGGGTTTATTCCAGCGCCCCTTTTGAGTAAACACACATTGCCAAACTAGTTTGTTATCAATGGCCTGATCAGAGCTAGGCCTAAGGCCAATACATAACATGCATCGCTCCGGTAAAGGCAATGGCTGTACTGGGGTATTGTGCTGGATCAGTTTGCATGCGTTTCATCAAATGTTTGTTTKAACAGCAACCAATTCAACTGGCGTAACCATCCACTTGTTTGGTGACTCCGTAGGTGATTCCTTTTTTTTGTCGATAGGAAATGTCATCCAGTAATTGTATTGTATGAAGGTTGTTAGGTGATGGGGTACTACAGATGAAAACCATAGACTGAAAAAGAGAGAGATTTAAAAAAGATAAATGAGAGCGGTGTATCAAAGCTACTCCTCAGGGCTAACATTACCTCCTCAGGCTAACACTCACCTCTACTGGCTTAACACTTACCTCCTAAGGCCTAACATACTCCTACAGGCCTAACACTACCTCCTACAGGCCTAACTTACCTCCTTACAAGGCCTAACACTCACGCTCTCCTAAGGCGCTACACTTACCTCCTACAGGCCTAACATCCTGCCTACAGGTCTAGACACTAACAGCTCACTACTCTCAGGCTGAACATCCTCTACAGCCTACATTACCTCCTACAGGCCTAACACTACCTCCTACAGGCCTAATCACTCTACAGGCCTACTACAGGCTACCTCCTACAGGCTCTCCTTACAGCTAACCTCCTACAGGCCTACCTTTCTACAGAGACTACCTCTATCAGGCGCCTTACAGGCTGCTCTACAGGCACTGCTCTACGCCTCCTACCAATGGCTGTTGAGCCTCCTACAGGCTACCTCCTACAGGCCTGACCTCTACAGGGCCTACTACAGGCTCCTCCTACAGGCCTCCTCCCTACAGGCCTGCCTCCTACAGGCTGCTCCTAAAGGCCTACCTCTAAGCGACCTCTACAGGCCTAACACTACTCTCTCTCAGGCTAACATACCCGTCCTACAGGCTAACCACTACCCTCCTACGGCTAACACTACCTCCTACGGCCTAACACTACTCCTACAGCTAACCTCGCCTACATACTCTATGCAGGCTACACTACTTATCAGGCTAACACTACCTTTCCTAACAGCCGTAAGGTATCCTCTAAAGGCAACATACCTCTAGGCAGAACTCTAAAGTTTTAGGCGGATAACGGTTAGAGTGTTGAACCATTAACCACGAAAGGTTGCTGGTCATCCCGAGCGGTCCGAAGTGGAAAGTCTGTATTGTGTCTGGAGCACAGATACTTAACGCTGAATTTGCTCCAGGGGCGCAGTACTACTATGCTGACACATATTCCGGTGTATTGGTTGACGACCAAAAAACATTTCTTTTTATTTTATAGACTATAAATATCTCCTACGGCCCAATCAGCTTTTGACGTCAACGGTAAAGTTCAAAACCAAAAAGACTGGGGATGCCTCGTTCAACCCGTTTCACTTTTCCGCAAAACGGTGCCAAACAGCATCAGTCACCTTCTCAAAGCAGTCTTCAGGTGTGGTTTCGCTCCATTTTGTGGGGTGGCTGTTCCGTATGGGTGAGACAGACTTGAAATGTCAAAACGCCTGTGTATTAGGCACCCTAAATTGTTATGACATAGGGTCTTATCGTCAATAGCACACTGTATTTCAACTGGTCGTTAGTAAAGTACGTTGAGTTTGACGTCTGATAATCAAAATGACACTTTGTCCGTACTGAACGCCCCTGCTTTCAAATCATAATAATCAGTTTGATTCACGCTTTGCCCGAATACAACAATGTAGGTAGATCTTACGTGAAATGCCATACTTACGGGCTCTAACCTAAGTGCAAACAAGTAGTTAGGTGGAACAATAGGTAGGTAAAGAGAATAAAAACACAGTAAAAAGAACAGGCTATCAACAGTAGCAGAGGCTAATACAAGCGAGCCTATGCAACGAGGCTATATACATGTAAGGAGGCTATAACACGTAGGAGGGCTATTTCCTAGCAGGAAGTAGATGAGGCTATATATCAGGTAGGAGGCTATATATCACGAGCTGAGCTATATACAGCAGCAGAGGCTATATACAGAGCAGAGGGCTAATAAAGTGAGAGGCTCTATACCAGTACGGAGGCTAGCTATACAGTGGAGGGCTAATACAGTAGGAGGCTATATATACAGTAGCGAGGCTATTACGTAGCGAGGCTATAATACATTAGCAAGGCTATATACATTAGCGAGGCTATATACAGCAGGGGCTATTTTATCATTAGCGAGGCTATATATCAGCAGTGAGGCTATATACATTAAGCGAGGCTATATTACATTAGCGAGGCTTATTACATTAGCGAGGCTATATCCAGTAGAGAGCTATATACATTAGCGAGGCTATATAATTGCGAGGCTATATACGCAGTGAGGCTATATACAGAGACTACTGTTATAGCCTCGCTACTGTAATATAGCTCACTACTGGTTATAACAGGCTCGCTAATGTATATAGCTCAATATCTACCTTAAGCGGGCTATAACAGTAGTGAGGCTAATAAAGTAGCTGAGCTTATATACAGTAAGCGTGCACATACAGGTACCGGTTAGTCGGCTGACTAAGGTAGTTATGGTCATATGGTTAAATACCTTATGCATATATGATACAGAGAGTAGCAAGTAGTGTAAAGAGGGTTGGTGGTGTGGACACAATGCAGATAGTTCATGGTCCTCTGCAGCTCGATAAGTATCTAGACATTTCCATAACATTTACATGTTAGTCATTAGCAGCGCTTTATGAGAGACTTACATGTTAGTCACTTGAAGTGCCTTGCCTTATGCGACAGATTGTTCACCGTAGTGTTGGCTTAGGGATTTCGACCAGCAACCTTTGGTTACTGGCCAATCCGCTCTTAATCGCGTTAGGTCTACCCGTAATAACATGCAGGAGTTCAATGCCAGAATGAAGATAACAGTGATTCCCCTTGATCA
>NW_019942683.1:373736-380230 GCF_002910315.2 Salvelinus sp. IW2-2015
CTCCCCTCTTGATACACGTTATCCCCCACTTTCCTCCCCTCTGATACACCTTATTCCTTCCCCTCGATTACCGTATCCCCCTCTGATAACTTTCCTCCCCCTCTGATACACTTTCCTCCCCTCTTGATACACTTCCTCCCCCTCTGATACACTTTCCTCCCCTCTGAATACACGTTATCCCCCTCTGATACACGTTATCCCGCTCTGATACACGTTATCCCCACTTTCCCCCCCTCTGATACACGTTTCCCCTCTATACACGTTATCCCGCTCTGATCACGTTATCCCCACTTTCCTCCCCTTGATACACGTTATTTCCGCTCTGATACACGTTATCCCCACTTTCCTCCCCCTCTGATACACGTTATCCCCCTCTGATACACGTTATCCCCCACTTTCCTTCCCCCTGATACACGTTATCCCAAACTTTCCTTCCCCTCTGATACACGTTATCCCCCGCTTCCTTCCCTTAGGAGGTAGTGTTAGGCCTGTAGGAGGTAGTGTTAGGCCTGTAGGAGGTAGTGTTAGGCCTGTAGGAGGTAGTGTTAGGCCTGTAGGAGGTAGTTATAGGATATAACCACACCGGCGCAGTATTCTATTTGCCTCAACTGCTACAAATTTAATGGAAACTTCATGGAATCACAAACATAGAATTAATATGTCGGTCTATTGATTCTGAAGCAGCCCAGTGGTGAATTAAACTGGAGTTTTATCTTTCTCCCTTAAACATTTATTTTCAGGGTAATAATGTGCTGGCTGGAAGGACTGCTTCAGGTGAGTAGGCCTTTCTCTCTCCTTCTCTGTTCAGGTCGTTAGGGTTTAGCGTTACAAGGACCTCTTTTTTTTTTAGTGCACACCGTAACAAAATATTTCACAAACGAAAAAAAACAAGCTTTCCTCTTTAGACAAGTACTTTTCAGTCCTTTTTTTGTTCTGTTTTGTGCATGATTAACACGGCCCACCCAGGACTAATGTAAGACAAACGGGCCTTTTATTCTGGTTTATAAATCTGAGAAAAACATGCTCTGTATGTATGATGACTGTCATGTCCATTAAGTATCAAAGAGCACTGGAAGGACCTGTAAGTAGATAATATATCCCCATCATCATGGAGCTGTTAATGTAGCTATACACCCAGTGTTCTCAAGAATAGACTGACTCAACAGTGGTAATCACTCTGTTGATGATAATAATAATATCCTCAATTCCCCGCTCTCCCTCTTCCTCTCTTTCTCGCTGTCTTCCTCTCTCACTCTTTTCTCTTCCGCTCTCTCTCTCYCMCWCTYWYWTTTTYTCTYTYTCTCTCTCTCCTTTTATCTCGTTGAAGGCCTCTCCACTGGCAACAGGGTTGTCTACGGGAACAGTCAGTTGTAAGTGTCCTCTCTTGGTCCTGAGTTTTATCTCAGTATGTTTGGCCTCGGGCAAATCTGGAGTCATCTGAAGGTTTCACATGCGTTTTTTTGTTGTTGTTTGATACAGAAAATGTTTGTTTCAATAATTATGTTTGAGAGTCTTTTAATGGGYGTTGCGCTGATTTTAAACCCCTTGTTTTACAAGAGGCTACTTTATAGGCTAGTTTATAGGCTGCTACATAATAAACATGTTTTCTTCTTCTGTGTTTTAGATGTGAGTCTCCGTCCTCAATTGTTGTCTTCTACATTAGATCCTTCAAGACGTCTGCAGCACGTAGTATGTATTCAAACATCTCTCTCGTCTTTCTCTGTGTATTAAACTAGTTACTGTTTTAAATCAAATCTGCCTGACATCTTAGTTTTTTTTTTTYTTYATCAGGGGATGAAGTTGTCACCGTCAACACCCCTCCGTTCTCTGAGTCGATCACAGAAGGGGACGTCAGGTGGGAGAAAGGTAGTCTCGGGGAAAATCCACTCGGCTCATGTTTACTGTCTTGTTGCCATCTAGGTTTTGTGCAGGACAGTAATACCTTCCTTTGGTCTTTTCCAGCTGTTGGAGATTCAGTGAAAGAGGATGAGGTGGTGTGTGAGATCGAGACTGACAAGGTCCTGTAAACACTAAGTCACATTTATATATAGGATATATACACAATATAGCCTTTAACTGTTTAAAACATTTCCCGGTTGGATTTTCTCCTACCATATCCATTGTGTTATATTATCCTACATTAATTTAACATTTCTACAAACTTCAAMGTGTTTTCTTTMCAATGGTACCAATTATATGCATATCCTGGCTTCAGGGCCTGAGTAACAGGCAGTTTACGTTGAGCACGTCATTCAGACAGGAAGTGGAGAAAAAAATGGGGCCTAGCCTTATGATGTCATTGAAGATCAGATATTTAGAAAAGTCAAGCTATTAAATACTGTAGTATGTTTGTAATTTGACTAACTGTGTGTACGGTTTGATAACAACAATGCATTTTGTCTCAGACCTCGTTGCAGGTGCCGTCWCCGGCGGCCGGTGTGGTCACGGAGCTCCTGGTGCCAGATGGAGGGAGGGTAGAGGCCGGGAATCCCCTCTTCAAGCTCAAAAAAGGAGGTAGGCAGCAGCTGCTCTGTGCTAGTGATGGCTGTTTAACAGTCTGATGGCCTTGTAGAATCTAAAAAATTAGCTACACTGTTTTTACTGCTGGTTAACTGATGTGGAATMGAGTTCCATGTAGTCATGGCTCTATGTAGTACTGTGTGCCTCCCGTAGTCTGTTCTGGACTTGGGGACTGTGAAGAGACCTCTGGTGGCATGTCTTGTGGGGTATGCATGGGTGTCTGAGCTGTGTGCCAGTAGTTCAAACAGACACCTCGGTACATTCAGTTTGTCAACACTTCTTACAAAAACAAGTAGTGATGAAGTCAATCTCCACTTTGAGCCATGAGAGTTTGACATGCATATTATTAATATTAGCTCTCTGTGTACATCCAAGGGCCAGCCGTGCTGCCCTGTTCTGAGCCAATTGCAATTTTTCTAAGTTCCCTCTTTGTGTCACCTGACCACACGACTGAACAGTAGTCCAGGTGCAACAAAACTAGGGCCTGTAGGACCTGCCTTGTTGATAGTGTTGTTAAGAAGGYAGAGCAGSGCTTTATTAYRGACAGACTTCTCCCCATCTTAGCTACTGTTGTATCAATATGTTTTGACCATGACCGTTTACAATCCAGAGTTACTCCAAGCAGTTTAGTCATCTCAACTTGCTCAATTTCCACATTATTTAGTACAAGATTTAGTTGAGGTTTAGGATTTAGTGAATGATTTGTCCCAAACACACAATGCTTCTAGTTTTTGGAAATATTTAGGACTTTAACTTATTCCTTGCCACCCACTCTGAGACTAACTGCATCTTTAAGTGATGCAGTCATTTCAGTCATTTCAGTCGCTGACGTTGTGTAGTGATGCAGTCATTTCAGTCGCTGCAGTAGCTGACGTTGTGTAGTGATGCAGTCATTTCAGTCGCTGACGTTATGTAGTGATGCAGTCATTTCAGTCGCTGCAGTAGCTGACGTTATGTAGTGATGCAGTCATTTCAGTCGCTGCAGTAGCTGACGTTGTGTAGTGATGCAGTCATTGAGACAAGTGGATCCATCTCCAACCACTCCGCTGTCTCGATCAATGAGGGAAGATTTGAACTAGACAAAAAATGGCAAAACATGTATTTATTTTAATTAATTCAAACGCACCACCTGCAAATGGGACACAGAGATTTTAGTAGATACATGTTTGTCCAGAATTCGAGAACAAAGATAGGCAAACCTGTAACGGCCAGTATAATGGATACCAACAATCTCTGGTTCTGTCACGTTATCTGGTGTAGCAATCTGTAGCTAGATCTGAATGTCTCTTCTTCTCTGGTCAGCAGCAGCCAAAGCCGCCCCAGCAGCAGAGGTCCCTGCCGCTGCCCCTCCCCCAACGCCGGCCGCCGTCCCTGTCGCCGTACCCCCCGTGGCAGCACAAGCCAAACCTTGTACGTTGTCTGCTGCGGTTATAAACAAACATTTCATTCATGTTAACATTAGTGGAATGATAAAAACATTTAAGTGGGGTTGGGGTCTCACTTAAACTTATATATTTTTTTGCATAATAAAGTATTTTTTCCCTCTTTCTAGTTTCTGCGGTCAAGCCCACTGCAGCAGCACCAGCACSACCAGCAGCAGCAGCCCACGGAGCCAGGACAGAGAGCAGGGTACGACCTCTCTACACCAGGCCAGCTTCAGGCCAACACTCCCATACTGACAGAGCGAGATGAAATAGCAGGGATAAAGCCTTAGGCTGGTTTCTAACCAAGACAAGTGTCTTACTCTCGTTTATTGAGAAGAAGAAAAAAAACGTACAGATGCGTCCAATCAACAACCAACCGATTTTGTCTCGTTATTCGTTCCAGGTAAAGATGAATCGTATGAGGCTGAGGATCGCCCAGCGACTGAAGGAGGCTCAGCAGACCTGCGCCATGCTCACCACCTTCAACGAGATAGACATGAGGTGAGACGATGCAACACAATGCTGCTGTTGATGTCCGATAGAATATCACTTTATTCATCCCAGAAGGCCCAGTGTTTTCACGGATGCACATGCCACCATACAGATGCATAGACATAGACACTTCAAAATGGCTGCCACCATACAGATACATAGACACTTCAAAATGGCTGCCACCATACAGATACATAGACACTTCAAAATGGCATGTTTTCCAAAAAACGACCCAGTCCTCTTACAGTAATTCCTCCAGGAGATGAGGAAAACCCCATAAAGATGCTTCCTACAGACACGGCCTGCTTTAACGCTTCTTCTCTCCCCCTCCCTCTGTAGCAACATCCAGGAGATGAGGAAGCTCCATAAAGATGCTTTCTTGAAGAAACATAACATCAAGCTTGGCTTCATGTCGGCCTTCGTTAAGGCTTCAGCCCACGCTCTCATGGACCAGCCTTCTGTCAACGGAGGTTAAGACTCTCTCTCTCTKTCTTTCTCCCAACTAAGGTTTTTCCAGAAATCCTAGTTGGAAAATTCCCGGAATAAGCAACAAATCCGGAATCCTCGAACCAGGATTACTAGAAAAACTATGGAATTTACAACAACAACAACAACAAAACATTTCCCCCGATTGTTAAATCAAATCAAATTTATTTATAAAGCCCTTCTTACATCAGCTGATATCTCAAAGTGCTGTACAGAAMCCCAGCCTAAAACCCCAAACAGCAAGCAATGYAGGTGTAGAAGCACGKYGGCTAGGAAAAACTCCCTAGAAAGGCCAAAACCTAGTGCAGGTGTAGAAGTTAACTCTGCTTCCAACACCACAGACACTTATTTCAACGGTTACATGTTAAAGTAACCTGGCTTTGATGAAGTTATGGTCTTCTGTTTATAGAAGGAAGCGTATACACATCAACTCATAATAGCTCTGAGACTTCTAACTCAATGTCTTTGCCGGAGAGCCCAGAATGCATTGGATTGAAACGGTAAATGCTATTGAAGTTTTTTGTTTTTTTAAAAAGTGAGAATGATTTGATATTTCTTCTCTTGCTCTTCCCAGTGATTGATGATACAACCAAAGAGATAGTTTACAGGGATTATGTCGACATCAGTGTGGCTGTGGCCACTCCGAAGGTAAGGCACAAAGGACATGTGACCTATACATTCTCTCTTAACTTAATTATGAACCTATATATATTTGTTGTAATTGCCCCTATTTGTCATGTCTGGGTCTAGGGCTGTTGGTGGGAGGCATGACCTAATCTATACATTGAATTGTTGTTTTTATTTGATTATTTATTTCTGAGGGGCTGGAGCTCCTTGTCTCTGTGTGGGGTGTTGACTGGGTTGGTTGTCTGGCTCTGTTGGTGTTTTGACSACACAGGTCTGCAGTCTTTTACTTGTATATGTGCTCCTCTTCACCAGGGACTGGTTGTACCGGTTATTCGCAACGTAGAGACCATGAACTTTGCTGACATTGAGAAAACCATCAACGGTCTGGGAGAGAAGGTAATACAGGGGGGTGCCGGTACATGAGTCAATAAGGAGCTATTACAGGGGTACCGGTACACGAGTCAATGGAGGCCTAAATATGGGTACACGGTACGAGTCCAATGGTGAGGTATATACCAGGGGTACCTGTAACAGGAGTCAATGTGGAGGCTGTATACAGGTATTACAAGTATGAGTCAATGTGGAGGGTATACCGTACAGGGTATTACGGTTACAGAGTCAATGGTGCTGGGCAAACCCGGTTAGTTGACGGTAGTATGTATAGGCTCAACCACAATTTCTCCACAGCCAGCTCACTGTTACGAGCATGGGAAAAACACAATGGGTCAATGGCCATGTCTCGATACTTTAAAAATGGTTCCCATAATGTGTATTGAGTAAATGGCGATATCTCGACAGTTCTACATTGATCACGTTGGGCACTTTGGGGTTTTAAATCTTTTTGTTTTCACGGAGATCTCACCCTCCGTCCCCCCCCCCCCACCTCATCACAGGCCTCACGTAAAACCCCTTGGTGCCGTTTTATCACAAGGTGACGCAATCATT
>NW_019942683.1:380255-396235 GCF_002910315.2 Salvelinus sp. IW2-2015
ATATATACAGTTAGAGTCAATGTGGAGGGCTATACCTACAGCGTATTACGGATTACGAGAGTCAATGTTGCTGTGGCACGATCCACTCTACCGGTTAGTTGACATAGTAATGATATACTGCCCTTTCTCCACAGCCAGCTCTCACTGTTACGAGCATATGGAGAAAACACAATGGGCGTCAATCCATGTCTCGATTACTTTAAAAATGGTTTCCATAATCCTGTATTGAATGTAAATGGCCATATCTGACACATGTTCTTACATTGAGATCACGTTGGGCACTGTTTGGGAGTTTGAAATCTATATATTGTTTTCACGGAAGAGTTTCTTCCCGTTAGAAAACCCCTGTGTGCCGTTTAATCACAAGGTGACCGAAATCATCCTCTGTGCCTCATGGCTTTATCTAGTTAGCATCGTGCTTCGTTAAACACCAGGGTGTGGAGTTCCACGTTCATTTCCAGCTAGGCTGGCACCACCGTGAATCGTCGGAAAAATGTATGTACGTAGTGAATTAAAGTTTGCTTTGGATAAGGTCGGTCTGTCTATGCATGCAATGGCATTGAGTTATAATTTTTATAAGTTATCATGGACGTGACCAAAAGTAAGGACAGACATCATGAACTGAGAACAACAGATGAAATCTCATTCTGCAGCTCATGATCTATGTTTACGCTTATAGTGAGACTCATTCATTCCAGTTCTGAACAAAGCTTGTATAGCCTCCACATTGACTCTGTACCGGTACCCCCTGTATATAGCCTCCACATTGACTCTGTACCGGCACCCCCTGTATATAGCCTCCACATTGACTCTGTACCGGCACCCCCTGTATATATTGTTATTTTTTTACTGCTCCAATTTAATGACTTGTTACTTTTATCACTTATTCTTATCTGTAATKTTTGAAGCTGCACTGTTGGTTAAGGGCTTGTAAGTAAGCATTTCACTGTAAGGTCTACCTACACCTGTTGTATTCGACGCAGGTGACTAATAAAGTTTGATTTGACTCGTTTTATCACAACGTCAATATGATGACATCACCTTGTGATTTAAAGCTGCCAAGAAGTTCTTCCAAGAAAATAAAAAAATAAATCAATGAAATGAAACGAATGGCATTGAATAATGACCAAACTCGCCTGCTGTGTTTTGTCCAGGCTCGTAATAATTTGCTGGCTGTGGAGGACATGGACGGAGGTACCTTCACCATCAGTAACGGGGGAGTGTTCGGTTCCATGTTCGGCACGCCCATCATCAACCCACCCCAGTCTGCCATCCTGGGCATGCACGGCATCTTCGACAGGCCTGTGGCCATCGGCGGCAAGGTGGGTCTCACCCTCAGTGCATTCCCGTCTGTATGTCAACAAGTTAAATTCATCTCCATCCAGAACTTGAATTGGATATTATTTTGAAGCTGAAGGCAAATTTTATACATTTTAATGAACAGTTTGTTTCTGATGTCTGCTGTATAGTTATTTCTCTCTCTCTCTCTCTCTCTCTCTCTCTGTCTCTCTGTGTCTCTCTCTCTCTCTCTCTCCATCAGGTGGAGATCCGGCCCATGATGTACGTGGCTCTGACCTACGACCATCGGCTGGTCGACGGCAGAGAGGCAGTCACCTTCCTGCGTAAAATCAAGTCTGTGGTGGAGGATCCCCGCGTTCTTCTGCTCGACATGTGATTCCAACCTTCCATCACTGCAGTGGGGCCACGTTCAGTAGGCACTAACGTTGTTGAGCATTTACAAATAGTAGTGTGGTTGACTCTCTTTTCTACCTCAGAGGTATGTGGTTGTACATAATGCTCCACAACGTTGTGTCCTGCTGAACACACCCCCAGCGATTTTTAAACATCGCTCGGCATCTGTATGAAACCAAACCAACCCATCCCAAAAACAAGCGACAGCCAAATCCATTGTTATTTACTTTAGGTTGAAGAGAGAGTCCTCGATCTGTTTAAGTGACAAAGACATTATAGTTGGCTGAAAGGCACAGACAGATATGGGACTGGGGCTAAGACAGAATTTAATGTTGAGATTATTCACTTATTATTAGTTGGTTTCATTCAGCAGTTTTTGATCAGATTGAAATGTCAGATTGATTTAACATCATACAGTGTGTCACTGACTGAGAACAGACCTGGTCGGTTTCATGTCTCAATATTAGACTGACTCTCTGATGAACCGACCAGGTCTGTTCATGTCTCAATATTAGACTGACTCTCTAATGAACCGACCAGGTCTGATCTGTCTCAATATTAGACTGACTCTCTAATGAACTGACCAGGTCTGTTCTGTCTCAATATTAGACTGACTCTAATGAACCGACCAGGTCTGATCCGTCTCAATATTAGACTGACTCTCTGATGAACCGACCAGGTCTGATCTGTCTCAATATTAGACTGACTCTCTAATGAACCGACCAGGTCTGATCTGTCTCAATATTAGACTGACTCCTCAAATGAACTGACCAGGTCTGTTCTGTCTCAATATTAGACTGACTCTCTGATGAACCGACCAGGTCTGATCCGTCTCAATATTAGACTGACTCTAATGAACCGACCAGGTCTGATCCGTCTCAATATTAGACTGACTCTATGAACCGACCAGGTCTGATCCGTCTCAATATTAGACTGACTCTAATGAACCGACCAGGTTCTGATCCGTCTCAATATTAGACTGACTCTCTAATGAACCGACCAGGTCTGATCCGTCTCAAATATAGACTGACTCTCTAATGAACCGACCAGGTCTGATCTGTCTCGATATTAGACTGACTCTCTAATGAACCGACCAGGTCTGATCCGTCTCAATATTAGACTGACTCTCTAATGAACCGACCAGGTCTGATCCGTCTCAATATTAGACTGACTCTCTAATGAACGACCAGGTCTGTTCTGTCTCAATATTAGACTGACTCTCTGATGAACCGACCAGGTCTGATCCGTCTCAATATTAGACTGACTCTCTGATGACCGACCAGGTCTGATCCGTCTCAATATTAGACTGACTCTCTAATGAACCGACCAGGTCTGATCTGTCTCGATATTAGACTGACTCTCTAATGAACCGACCAGGTCGGTTCTGTCTCAATATTAGACTGACTCTCTAATGAAACGACCAGGTCTGTTCCGTCTCAATATTAGACTGCCTCTCTAATGAACCGACCAGGTCTGATCCGTCTCAATATTAGACTGACTCTCTAATGAAACGACCAGGTCTGATCCGTCTCAATATTAGACTGACTCTAATGAACCGACCAGGTCTGATCCGTCTCAATATTAGACTGACTCTCTAATGAACCGACCAGGTTCTGATCTGTCTCAATATTAGACTGACTCTCTAATGAACCGACCAGGTCTGATCCGTCTCAATATTAGACTGACTCTCTAATGAACCGACCAGGTCTGATTCGTCTCAATATTAGACTGACTCTCTAATGAACCGACCAGGTCTGATCTGTCTCAATATTAGACTGACTCTCTAATGAACGACCAGGTCTGTTCTGTCTCGATATTAGACTGACTCTCTGATGAACCGACAGGTCTGTTCATGTCTCAATATTAGACTGACTCTAATGAACCGACCAGGTCTGATCTGTCTCATATTAGACTGACTCTCTAATGAACCGACCAGGTCTGTTCTGTCTCGATTTAGACTGACTCTCTGTGAACCGACCAGGTCTGATCCGTCTCAATATTAGACTGACTCTCTAATGAACCGACCAGGTCTGATCTGTCTCAATATTAGACTGACTCTCTAATGAACCGACCAGGTCTGTTCTGACTCAATATTAGACTGACTCTAATGAACCGACCAGGTCTGATCTGTCTCAATATTAGACTGACTCTCTAATGAACCGACCAGGTCTGATCCGTCTCAATATTAGACTGACTCTCTAATGAACCGACCAGGTTGTTCTGTCTCAATATTAGACTTTTCCATTCAAAGCACTTACATCAAGAAATGGTCACGTGCCAAAAAAGCGTCATGATTTTACGGTGTTCCTCTTAGCACCAGAGAGCTTTTCAATCATCTGTACATGTAGTCTATCCATGCTACCGATTTTAACGCCAAATACGTGTTTTTAGCATTCTAGCCTAAAGAATTGCTCAGTCGGATACAAGATGAAGTCCATTCTAGATCGCCTGTTCTGTATGGCTGTCCCATGTCATGACTCTGTACTGTATGTCTGTCCCATGTCATGGTTTTGTATGACTGTCCCAAGTCATGGTTCTGTGTTTTGACAGTGCTATTCCTGGGGGTTGGTTAAAGGGTCACCTCTTCATGTCTAGTCTCATGGCTTCCCCCGTTGCAGGAACTTCTGCTGCTTCTTTGGGATGACTGTCCACTGAGTGGCATTGCTCCTCTCATCGAAACCACCGCAAACATTGTTTGCATACTAAATGGCATCCGATTCACTATATTAGGGCACGAAGTTTAGGGCTCCTATACAGGGAGTAGGCTTCCATTTCATACTCAGGCATTTCCACATTGTATTGAAGAGAAACCACCTCCCTCTGGAGAGAGTTCTGTCAGTCCATGACAAGGCAACATGCAGTGTAACACCCGGACCAGTGTTCGGGTACAGTTTTCAAGTCGCACAATTTAGCAGCATGCACAATTGTATTTCATGAAGAACTCTTCTTCGTCGAACCCAGGAAGCAGATTCTCTATGTGCTGTATACAATACTTGTAACTTCATTTAAAGGAAACCATTTTAAACATCCCAGAGTTTTATGTACTTGTGGTTTTTTTCTTCTCCTCTCTGATCTTATCTAATGTATTTTTAGCTTTCCCTACATGGATCACAGAACCCCCACTAGAGCAAGCAGCARCACAGTGGCAAGGAAAAGACAGATTGGTTTCAAACGCACACAACACATCTAATAACATGCAGGTGTTGGTTACAACAAAAAAACATGACAAAAACAACCATGAAATACAGGATAGATGCATCATGGGTCGAAACGTTGCGCAATAAAACTCTGGGAGATCTTTTTTCAGTGTTCTGGTGTCGACTCGTTATTTCGTAAGGAAAAGGAAGAAACCTTATGAGGAACCAGTCAACCAGACGGCATGACTACCTTCTTAGTGGACTGGTAACGGGGTGAAATTAAAGGGGCATCTGCAGTTCAAATAATAACAAAGCAGAACCCCCCCCCACCAAACACTATTTCGGTAAACAACTGAGAGAAGGCTGGAGAAATGTAACCCCACTCAAATACATAGACTGAGCTATGGATGCAAGGACTGACCATCATGATATTCAAATTGTTTTTAACGGGGCAGAGCAGTAAAAAAAGATATATATTTACCTGAGGTTGAMATTACACTCTCAAATTGTGAAAATGATGTTCATTCCCTTTTTGTCTAAGAACTGATTAGAAAACAATTCCTGGAATTTCTGCCTGTTCAGGTGGGATGGAACTTTGGGCCCACATCATGACTTCACAATGTGATCCGATTATAATAGACCAATGACTGTTCATCTGGGTAAAGGGGGTGGGCTCTAGACTGTCCTATCAGCCAATTAGGGCTGTGTATGGAAATATCTTCCAATTTGTTTCCTAACGGCCACACAATCAGACTGAGCATTTCCTGGGTCAAAGGAGACTCAGGGAATGTTCATAAAATAAACACATACAGTGATGAATAAATAATAAAATTCCAAACACTGCATGGGGGCTTTAACAATATTTTTTTAGGCTATAGTTGTTTTTTTTCCATTGTTTGTAGAAATAAAACAAAGAGTGTAGTTTGGGTTCTGTTGGGGTACGACAGTTGAACTATGCTCACAAGGCAATTTATACGTTGTATTCTTCAAGAATCAGTTGGTACGCACAGAGTATACCAAACATTAAGAACACATTTTGCCGTCTGAACAGACTCAATTCGTCGGGGACATGGACTCTACAAGGTGTCGAAAGCGTTCCACAGGGATGCTGGCCCATGTCTCCAATCGTTCCCACAGTTGTGTCAAGTTTGCTGGATGTCCTTTGGGTGGTGGACCATTCTTGATACACTCGGGTAAACTGTTGAGCGTGAAAAACCCAGCAGCGTTGCAGTTCTTGACACAAACCGGTACGCCTGGCACCTACCACCACACCCCGTTCAAAGGCCCTTAAATCTATTGTCTTGCCCATACACCGTCTGAATGGCAGCCATACACAATCCACGTCTCAAGGCTTAAAAATCCTTCTTTAACCTGTCTCCTCCCCTTCATCTACACCAATTGAAGTGGATTTAACAAGTGACATCAATAAGGGGTCATAGCTTTCACCTGGTCAGTCTGTCATGGAAAGAGCAGGTGTACTTAATGTTTTGTACACTCTATACAATTCATTTAAAAGTCCAGAAATGAATGTAGAAATGACAGATTGGCCCTTAATAGGAAGCAGGAACAGAACGTTTTTGTTCCTTGCCGTGTCTGTCATTACACTGCTGTACTACACCCAGATGAATCCTAACCCAGAGATAGATCTGGGGCCCTATTCATTAAAGCACACTGTAGCGAAACCTTTTTCAACAGAAAGGGAAAACGAGCAGTTCTTATTGAGTCCTGATATTCCCCTCCTGTTTTAATCCGTTTTCTTCCGTTTGGTGTGTAATGACGACCACCCTGATCTTCTAAGCTAATTATCGTAGCGCTCTGCTGTTCTCTAGAAAGCCTCAGAATAATGGGCTCACCTCTCTAATAGCGAGTCTTGTGGGTTGCTTGGCCCGGGCCCTTCCTCCCCTCTTTTCCTCCTCTCTTCACGGACGCTCCTCTCAAGTGCCTGCAGCTGCCTCCGTAAGGCGAGCGCTCCCCTCTACACTCTCTGTTTACTTTAATAATCATCGAGGACAATGGCTACTAATGGCTGCGTCTTTGTTTCTGTGCCAGCATCTACCGTCCACAAATGTTTGAACAACGCCATTTGGAAGGAGAAAAAAAAAAACAAGTTCGTTCATTCGAAATTTCAATAAAATAAATTTAAWAAACCAGGTTGATAATGTTAGATGAGCATGATAATACAGGATGCCTTTTATTAATGGTTGATCAATACAGGGATCAATAACACCATGGGGTCTTTTTGATTTAATGATTTACTTTTATTGGCCACTCAAGATTCCTTTAGCTCCGATCAAGATCGTTTGCTGCATATGCTCCGTTAGACCAAGCCTGCGCTGCAAGGTGCATAGATATTCATTCATTCGGTTGTGATGGAGTTTTTTTGTTGTTGTTGTTGTATTTGTCTTGAACATTTGCACCCAACATATGAATATCCATTGAAGCTTGTCCAATAAGGCCTCCAAAAGGCTTTGTGTTGATTCAGATGACAGATGGACCATTAGGAATGGCAGAACTAGCTATTGGTTTTCATTAAACCAACATCAGAGACGTAATTTACCTAAATTATTCGGGTTATTATTTTTTTCTTCCATTTTTTTCCCCAAACAGGCCTGTTGGACTAGTCTTGTTATTCTCTGTTGGACTAGTCTTGTTATTCCCTGTTGGACTAGTCTTGTTATTCTCTGTTGGACTAGTCTTGTTATTTCTCTGTTGCGTGACGTTAGTCTTGTTATTCCCTGTTTGGACTGTCTTTGTTATTCTGCTGTTGGACTGTCTTGTTATTCTTTGGACTAGTCTTTATTCTCTGTTGGACTAGTCTTGTTATTCCTCTGTTGGTGAGCTAGTCTTGTTACGATTCTCTGTTGGTGATAGTCTTGGTTATTCCTGTTGTGATAGTCTTGTTATTCCTGTTGGACTAGTCTTGTTATTTCTCTGTTGGATAGTCTTGTTATCTCTGTTGGACTAGTCTTGTTATTCTCTGTTGGACTAGTCTTGTTATTCTCTGTTGGAGTAGTCTTGTTATTCTCTGTTGGAGTATTTCTGTGTTATTCTGTTGGACTAGTTTGTTATTCTCTGTTGGACTGTCTGCTTATTCTCTGTTGGACTAGTCTTGTTATTCTCTGTTGGACTAGTCTTGTTATTCTCTGTTGGACTAGTCTTGTTATTCTCTGTTGGACTAGTCTTGTTATTCTCTGTTGATAGTCTTTATTCCTGTTGGACTAGTCTTGTTATTCTCTGTTGGCGATTAGTCTTGTTATTCTCTGTTGGACTAGTCTTGTTTCTCTGTTGACTAGTCTTGTTATTCTCTGTTGGACTAGTTCTTGGTATTCTCTGTTGGACTAGTCTTGTTATTTCTCTGTTGGACTAGTCTTGTTATTCTCTGTTGGACTAGTCTTGTTATTCTCGTTGGACTAGTCTTGTTATTCTCTGTTGGTGAGTAGTCTTGTTATTCTCTGTTGGCGAGTAGTCTTGTTTATTCTCTGTTGGCGAGTAGTCTTGTTATTCTCTGTTGGACTAGTCTTGTTATTCTCTGTTGGGACTAGTCTTTTTATTCTCTGTTGGACTAGTCTTGTTATTCTCTGTTGGACTAGTCTTGTTATTCTCTGTTGGACTAGTCTTGTTATTCTCTGTTGGCGAGTCTTCTTTCCTGGGTTTAGGTGAGCTTACCCTGCATTAGCATCTAAGGGGATATTTTATAACAGATACTACAACTTCAGTGTCGGGAATAGAGCTGTACTATGCTCCTGCTGTATCTAGTTGAATACAGTACTACTATATTACCATCACTTTTCCATGGCTAACAGTATCACACGATGAAGCTGATTGGTCCGTTGTAATGCTTCATACAACAGTATCAAAGCTYAGTTTCAAAACCACTATGTCTTGGTGCAATGGGGCCTCTTCACTGCAGAGCAATGAACAGTTATCAGGTTAGCAGAGGACACAGGCACCACAATGTCCCGCACCTTGATGTCAAATGCATCAGATCCACAATTTATTTTTATTTTTTTGCGCATTACAGACGGCTAGGTCGTTACCAATATAATAGGTATCTATCTTTTCACTGAGAAACGTAGTACCAAATCAAATCTATTTTAAAAAGACAAAAGCCTTTTGTACCAGATATTTCCTCACATGACAGTCCCAACAGTAAACGAAACCAAATCATTGGGCTTTTAAAAGCACTTTAGGAAACAAGTGGTTGTAGTCATGTTCCATCCACACTATCTGAGCTGAACACACACATCTGTCACATCAAAACATCAGGGTGAGAACATCCTCCTCATCATCTGACGAGTTGTCTCTTTACCAGAGGGTCCGGGTTGGGGTCAGAGGGTCCGGGTTGGGGTCAATTCCATTTTCATTCCAGTCAATTCAGAGAGTACACAAAAGCTGTGTTTTCGACAGGTAGCCCAATTCAGTTTTTTATTTATTTTTTAATCTCTCACTAATTGGTCTTTTGACCAATCAGATCATATTTTGTGAAAATATATTTTGTGAAAACGTCTGATGTGATTGGTCAAAAGACCAATTAGTGGAACAGATATCAGAATTAGGCTGCCTGTCTAAACGACGTCTAAGATTACAATTATTTTCAATGAAGAGAATTTGGAATTTGGTTTACTTTCTAAATTGACTCACCAAAACACGGCATTGGTTACTCACAAACACAGGTCCGTTACTCCAACACAGGTACGGTTACTCAAAACACAGGTACGTTACTCAAAACACAGGCATGATACTCCAACCACAGCAGCGCCTCACCAAACCAAGGCACCAGTTTACTCCCAAACCACAGCATCGTTCCTCCCAACGACAGGCACGGTTATCACAACAAGGCACAGTTACTCAACAAACCAAGGCACCGTTACTCCCAACCAAGCATCGTTCGCTCACCAAACCCACAGCAGGCTTACTCACAAAACGCACAGGTTCTCAAAGCCCGTTACACCAAACACAGGCAGTGACAGACAAGGCACGTTATCACGCGTTTCACCAAACCACAGGCACGGTTACTCCCAACCAACGCGCACCGTTATCACCCAAACCACAGGCACGTTACTCACCAAACCCAAGGCACGTTACTCAAACCACAGGCAAGGTTACTCCACCAAACCACAGCACGGTATTTCTCACAAACCACAGGCACGTTTGTACTCACCAAACCAACGAGCATGTTTACTCACAAACCAGGCATGTTTACTCAAAGGCCAACCACACAGGCATGTTTACTCACCAAACCACAGGCATGTTTATCACCAACCATAGGCACGGTACGTATCCAAAACAGGCACGTTACTCCCCAAACAGTGCTGTTACTCACCAAACACAGGTACCGTTACCCAAACTCAGTACCGTTACTCCCAAACACGGCACGTTATCAGCCAACACAGGCAACGTTACTCACCAACCACAGGTACCGTTCTCACCTCACGCAAGACTCAACAACGTTCACAGGAACAAAGCCGTACTCACCAACCACAGGCAACGTTACTTACAAACCACAGAACGTTACTCCACCCAAACCACAGTACCGTTACTCACAAAGACAGGCACGTTCACTCCCAAACCACAGGAAGTTATCACCAAACAGTACCGTACTCACCAAACCTAGGTACCGTTACTCACAACACTAGGAAAGTTACTCACCAAGACACAGCAACGTTCTCACAAACCACAGGTACCGTTACTCACCAAACACACGGCAAGTTACTTCCCAAACCTCAGGCATCGCTTCCCACAACCACAGCATCGTTCCCAAACACAGACACCACAGGCCATCTCAAACAGGCACAGTTACTCAACCAACCCACAGGCACCGTTACTCACCAAACCACAGCAACGTTACTCACACCAACAGGCAATGATTATACACCAACCACAGGCTGGATTCTCACCAAACCACAGCATGATTACTCCCAAACCAAGGTTACGTTACTCCACCACACAGTACCGTGTATACCAAACACAGGTTACGTTACTCACCAAACAAGGTAACCGTTATAAACCTCAGACCGTTACTCGCAAAACCACCCAACTTACTCACCAAACCACAGGCACGGTTATCACCAAAACACAGGACAACGTGTACATCACCAAACCACAGGTACGTACCACAACCACATACGTTCCTTCACAAACCTCAGGCACCGTTACTCACCAACCACAAGGACCACCAACCGCACGTTAGCCTCACAACCACAGGCAGGTTACATCACAAAACACAGGCATGGTTACTCAACAAGGCCGGTTTATCTCACCAACACAGACATGGTTACTCAAATACCACGGAAGGCAGGTTATCTCACAAACCAAGGCAACGGTTACTCACAACCAAGGACGGTTACTCCCAAACCAAGTTGTTTACTCACCAACACGCACGTTACTCACCGCGCAAACAGGACATTATCAAACCAAGGCACGGTTTCTACCAACAAGGATGGTTAACTCACAACGCACAGGGCACGGTTTTAATCCTCCAAACCACAGGCACGGTTACTCACCAAACCACAGGCACGGTTACTCACCAAACCACAGGCATGGTTACTCCCAAACCACAGGTACCGTTACTCACCAAACCACAGGCACGGTTACTCACCAGCTGCTGTTATACCGAAGCCTTTTCAGATACCGAAAGTCTCTCCATAAAGAAACACACCTTGAGACACAATCAGACTTATTTCCATCCCAACGCTGTGCCTGCATAAGTAATCATCTGCGTGCATATTCATCAAGAGTTTGTCCGTCCGTCCGTCTCCTTTACAGGCCGTGCGTACAATCACAAAGCAGACACACGCCTGGCTGCATCTGGCCCTATTCTTCCTGCCTCCCTCTGGCTGCCTTTGATACAAGCCCGGACCAAGGCCTTCTATTCTTCCTCCTCCTGCCTCTCAGTCTGTGTATCTCTCTCTGGGTCTATTGTTGTCGTAGCAGAAGATTAATGCCGGCTGTAGAATGAGCCGGAGGCGACGAGGAGAGACCGGAAGAGAGACAGAGGGAGAGATCAGGCTCTGGAACACCTGGCTGAACTGACGTGCCCTCCTTGCATCGCAGCTGGCTGGCTGGGGGGGTTAAAGGTCAAACATATTCACCAATCACCACGAAGGGTTTGAGTGGGGAAGACGAGTGTAGATCCCTACAATACCACCTTGAATATTCAGTTTTGTTTTGTTTGTTCGTTGGTTCACAGCCTGATGTTTATTTATGTCGTCCTCCATCTTGTTCACTTTACACCAGTGGTCACTGTCCGTTCTGCTTCTCTCGCTACCGATGGTTGCCTATTACTGCTCAGCAAACTGACTGTGGAATGAATCCAGCAATGACAAAGACAGTAGTAGTATTAAATAGTGCCATGAGCAAAACACATTTGACTCAATGTACAAACTATGACTTTCTAATCTCCTTAAAAGGGGCAATCTGCAGTTGAAACAATAAGTATATTATCTTGTTGCAATACACAAACATAACGCTTATCTTAACCACCAAATTCAAAAGAATCTATTCCTTTGAATAATCTATAAGAATCTAATCGATTGATTCATTGGTTGTTTGGTCGATTGATTCATTGGTTGTTGTTTGGTTGATTGAGTCATTGGTTGTTGTTTGGTTGATTGATTCATTGGTTGTTGTTTGGTTGATTGATTGATTCATTGGTTGTTTGGTCGATTGATTCATTGGTTGTTGCTTGGTTGATTGATTCATTGGTTGTTTGGTTGATTGATTCATTGGTTGTTGTTTGGTTGATTGATTCATTGGTTGTTGTTTGGTTGATTGATTCATTGGTTGCTTGGCTGATTGATTGATCTAGTCATGTTCAATCAATTGTGAGTGTGAGAGACAGTATTCTGTCAGTCTACTGCTCATGACCTGCTTCCTGAACTCCTCCACAGACCTGCTTCCTGAACTCCTCCACAGACCTGCTTCCTGAACTCCACCACAGACCTGCTTCCTGAACTCCTCCACAGACCTGCTTCCTGAACTCCTCCACAGACCTGCTTCCCTCTTTATCTAATCCCTGGAACAACTCTACCAGGCCCTCTTTTCGCTCCGTAAGGAAGTCCTACAAGAGTAATACATTGCAGCTCATTATCAGTTAGAGGTCAACCGATTGATGCTTGTGTCGACTGGCCACGCTCCTATCAAGCTTTGCCGTTGCCAATGGGAAAAGATAACTGTCAAYCGATTGATGCTTGTGTCGATACATTGCACTCAATGGGAAAAGATGAGCTATGTCAATATATTCAAGGGACTGCAATGTATTGACATACAGTTGAAGTCGGAAGTTTACATACACTTAGGTTGGAGTAATTAAAACTCGTTTTTCAACCACTCCACATTCCTTGTTAACAAACTATAGTTTGCACTTTGTGCATGACACAAGTCATTTTTCCAACAATTGTTTACAGACAGATTATGTCACTTATAATCCACTGTATCACAATTACAGTGGGTCAGAAGTTTACATACACTAAGTTGACTGTGCCTCTAAAAAGCTTGGAAAATTCCAGAGAATGATGTCATGGCTTTAGTAGCTTCTGATAGGTTAATTGACATCATTTTTGTCAATTGGAGGTGTACCTGTGGATGTATTTCAAGGCCTACCTTCAAACTCAGTGCCTCTTTGCTTGACATCATGGGAAAATCTGAAGAAATCAGCCAAGACCTCAGAAAAACAATTGTAGACCTCCACAAGTCTGGTTTATCCTTGGGAGCAATTTCCAAACACCTGAAGGTACCACGTTCATCTGTACAAACAATAGTACGCAAGTATAAACACCATGGGACCACGCAGCCGCCATACCGCTCAGGAGACGCGTTTTGTCTCCTAGAGATGAACGTACTTTGGTGCGAAAAGTGCAWATCAATCCCAGAACAACAGCAAAGGACCTTGTGAAGATGCTGGAAGGAAACAGATACAAAAGTATCTATATCCACCGTAAAACGACTCCTATATCAACGTAACCTGAAAGGCCGCTCAGCAAGGAAGAAGCCACTGCTCCAAAACTGCCATAAAAAAGCCAGACTATAATTTGCAACTGCACATGGGGACAAAGATCGTACTTTTTGGTGAAATGTCCTCTAGTCTGATGAAACAAAAATAGAACTGTTTGGCCATAATGACCATAGTTATGTTTGGAGGAAAAAGGGGGATGCTTGCAAGCCGAAGAACACCATCCCAACCGTGAAGCACGGGGGTGGCAGCATCATGTTGTGGGGGTGCTTTGCTGCAGGCCTGTTATTAAATCACATAATTAACACATAACCTAATATGCGATTGTTATTAAATTATGCAGAACTCTCTTTCATCCAGTGCATTCATCTTAACAGCCGACTACATATAACCTCTTTGGGCACCTGACCAGAGAGTTCATATATCCCATATGTGTGAACGTATATCAAGTCCTATATCGGGAATTGCGCCAATAGAAAGACGAAGATTCTAGGGAGTGTCTCTATATTGTCTATTGCTTTCCTGTTCGTTCAAAGAGTTTCACTCTAGTTTGCCCAATTGTATTAGTAACTGATTACTTCCGGTATTCTGATACACAAGAAGCTGAATCCCCGTACAATATGTAGAGAGTATTGGACAAAATAGAACATACTTTCTTAGTTGGAGTACAGAACAGTTATTAAAAGACGGTCAACGAGATTTTTCAGAATTCTCCACTCTCACCACCAATTTCACATGTACTGCTTTAATCATAGTATAACCTAAACATGATTTAAGTTCAAGAGGTCGGATTAATATAATAATTTTAGCAACCAGGATTAGGAACTAGTCGTGACTCTTTGTTTCTATACCACAAAGTCAGGTCTATTATTTTCCTGAACACAATGTGCTGAGTTATTTTATCAAAGACAAATATGTACTTCTGTATGCTGGTACCAAAACCACATTTATCACACCACTGTAATCATGACACAACAAATGGAAACTCACAAGTTGGTACGTTTTAACAGTAGAGGGATATCCACAAAATACAACCTTTTGTAAAATGCTTGAGGCTTGCTTTCCCTCCTAAACAAAAGGAGCTTGTGGGATTCCAACAGTATCCAGGATAGTAATGAATATTGTTCCAATGGCCAGCTTTAGATAGAGGTACATCATTCCCATCACAGTGATACGTTTATAAGTGTAGGTACAGCATCAATTATTTTGTACAAATTGCGAGGGCCAGGTCTAACCTGTGGATATTATTTGTATTGCTTCAAAGTATCCTTTATGCGCTTTTCCAATAACCCCAATTGCATTCTTGCTCACATCATCCGGCGAAAAATCTGAAGAATAATGCATCCGAGCAGCACCTCAGAAAACACAATTGTAACTCCACCAAAAGTTGTTATGTACCTTCGATAAACAAGGCCCGCGCATGCACACTATTGCGCAGAGCACACCTGAAGTACCCACGTTCATCGTAACAACAATAGTACGCGTATAAACCATGGGACCACGCGCAGCCTCATATCGCTCCAGAGAGACGCGATTTTGCTACTCTAGAGAGGTTGAAACCAGGTTAACTCTTGGTGCGAAAAGTGCAATATAATCCCAGGAAACAACAGCAAAGACCTTGTGAAGATGCTGGAATGAACAGGATACAAAGTCATCATATCACACGTTAAAACGATCTTCACATCAACGTCAACCTTATATATGCAAACCCGCCGCTCAGGGACAGACACAGCACTGCTCAAAACTGCATAAACAAAAGCCAGCATAATATTTGACTGCACATGCGGCAAAAGATGGTAACTTTTTTGGCGTGAAATGTCCTCTAGTTCGACATGATGACACAAAACTTTAGAACGTGTCTTGGCCAATAATGACCATAGTTCCATGTTTTGGAGGAGAAAAAGGGGATTGCTGGCAAGCCGCAAAAACACCATCCTAAATCCTTGAACGCACGGGTGCGCCATGTCTAATATTCCCAAGTGGTTGACTTTGTGAACACCTTTCTGCGAGAGGAGGTACTGGCTGCACTCCGCGAGCAAATAAAATTGCATTCCATGAGATAGACCAATTATATGCTGGGGATATATGAAAAGCAACATCTCGCACGACACATTCAGTCAGGAAGTAAAGCTTCTTCGCAAGAGACATCGTCGATCATTTATCCGACCCCCAAGCATTACACCTTCCCAAAGTCACCGTCT
>NW_019942683.1:396260-398151 GCF_002910315.2 Salvelinus sp. IW2-2015
GTGGCAAAATGGCTTAAGGACAACAAAGTCAAGGTATTGGCGTGGCCATCAAGGAGGCCTACAAACCTGACTCCGTTACACCAGCTCTGTCAGGAGGAATGGGCCAAAATTCACCCAACTTAGTGTGGGAAGCTTGTGGAAGGTTTGACCCAAGTTTAAATTGTTTAAGGCAATGCTACCAAATACTAATTGAGTGTATGTAAACTTCTGACCCACTGGGAATGTGGTGAAAKAAATAAAAGCTGAAATAAATCATTCTCTCTACTATTATTCTGACATTTCACATTCTTAAAATAAAGTGGTGACCCTAAGACAGGGAATYTTTACTAGGAWTAAATGTCAGGAATTGTGAAAAACTGAGTTTATATGTATTTGGCTAAGGTGTATGTAAACTTCCGACTTCAACTGTACATATTACCTTAATTACCTCGACTAACCTGTACCCCCTCACATTGACTCTACCGGTACCCCCTGTATATAGCCTCGTTACTGTTATTTTATTGTTTCTCTATAATTATTTTTACATTTTAATTCTTTTTTCTTTGTATTTTTTCTTTCTTTCTTTTTTTTACTTCAGTTTATTTAGTAAATATTTTCTTAATACTTGTTTTCATTAAAATTGCATTGTTGGTTAAGGGCTTGTAAGTAAGCATTTCACTGTAAGGTCAACACCTGTTGTATTCGGCGCATGTGACAAATACAATGTGATTTGATTTGATCATGAATGGATGTGTTCATGTCACATTACAAGGTAATACATTTGTACATGTTTTTACTGTAAAACCCACACTAAAACCGCAAAGCAGTCATATTTAAAGTCAAACCCCGCTCCGTCCTTGACTTTTCTTAACTAAGTCTATAAAACACACTGTCGTTGTTAGAATCTTAATATCACAAACAGAACATGTGTTATAACCAGTTTTAGGAGGGCATGTCATTTTTTTGAATGGTTTTCCCTTTTGTTCGGTTCAAACCAAGTTTATTCAGCCCACTGGGTGATTTCGCTGCAGACACAACATACAAGTCACACAAGCACATATTTACACCTTCTGACTAGGAGCCCTTGTCCTTGTATGACTAAGATAAACACTCCTCTGTTGCTGGGCAGAAACACAGTTAGTTCCTCCTACTGGTATTGTCATGGCCCTGCCGAAGTCTAGAACATTCATAAGCGTGGAAGTGTGTGTGAGATAGGACGGTAGTTAAATGGTCTTCGGGGTGGGCCCCTCTGCCCCCCCCCCCCCAATCGTTTGATTAGGAATCGATGCGGTTCGGTTCGATGCAATACAATTCAATGCACTAACATTTGTAGCATAAACACATAATTTTCGATTCTCAATTAAAATATGCTGTTGATGGAGCTCATGAGCTGGATCTGTCTGAGCTGGATCTGTCTGAGCTGGGCCTCTCTGAGCTGGATCTCTCTGAGCTGGGCCTCTCTGAGCTGGATCTCTCTGAGCTGGATCTCTCTGAGCTGGGCCTCTCTGAGCTGGATCTCTCGGAGCTGGGCCTCTCTGAGCTGGGCCTCTCTGAGCTGGCCTCTCTGAGCTGGGCCTCTTCTGAGCTGGATCTCTCTGAGCTGGGCCTCTCTGAGCTGGGCCTCTCTGAGCTGGGCCTCTCTGAGCTGGCCTCTCTGAGCTGGGCCTCTCTGAGCTGGGCTCTCTGAGCTGGGCCTCTCACAGCTGGACCTCTCTGAGCTGGGCCTCTCTGAGCTGGATCTCTCTGAGCTGGATCTCTCTGAGCTGGGCCTCTCTGAGCTGGGCCTCTCTGAGCTGGTCGTCTGAGCTGCATCTGTCTGAGCTGGGCCTCTCTCAGCTGCACTGTTTGAGCTACTTGTGTGTGTGTGTAAATGATGTATGTCTATGGTGTATGTACTATGTATCCACCCGAT
>NW_019942683.1:404298-408881 GCF_002910315.2 Salvelinus sp. IW2-2015
ACCCGATCTGAGTCATAAGGGAGACTAGACATCAACCATCCCACTACCATGTGATGATGGCTGCCGTCTTATCGGCTCTTAACCAACCATGCTATTTTGTTAGTTTTTTCACGTTGTTCGTAATATGTTTTGTACGTAATGTTGCTGCTACTGTCTCTTATGACCCGAAAAGAGCTTCTAGTCATCAGAACTGCGATTACTCACCTCAAACTGGACAAAGAGTTCTTCTTCAATGAGTCGGACGGGAGGGATATAAAACAGACCCCCGACCAGGCCCAGATCCCCGTGATTCGCTGGAGAAGGAAACTGAGATTTTGCGGAAAGAGATTAATGGTGCCTTGCGAGGATCAGGCGACAAGTGACAAATCTGCCCTTGCCTTCCGTCCTGCTCGCTAACGTTCAATCGCTGGAAAATAAATGGGACGAACTGAAAGCACATTTATTCTACCAACGAGACATTAAAAACTGTAATATCTTGTGTTTCACCAAGTCGTGGCTGAACGACGACATTAAGAACATACAGCGGGTTATACACTCTATCGGCAGGACAGAATAGCAGCCTGTGGTAAGACACGGGGCGGGGGCCTATGCATTTATGTAAACAACAGCTGGTGCACGATAGCTAAGGAAGTCTCAAGGTTTTGCTCGCCTGAGGTAGAGTATCTCATGATAAGCTGTAGACCACACTATTTACCAAGAGAGTTTTCATCTATATTTTTCGTAGCTGTCTACATACCACCACAGACCGATGCTGGCACTAAAACCGCACTCAATGAGCTGTATTCCGCCATAAGCAAACAGGAAAACGCTCATCCAGAGGCGGCCCTCCTAGTGGCCGGGGACTTTAATGCAAGGAAACTTTAATCAGTTTTACCTAATTTCCTCTGCATGTTAAATGTGCAACCAGAGGGGAAACAACTCTAGACCCCCTGTACTCCAGACACAGAGGCTCTCACTCACCCTCCATTTGGCAAATCTGACAATAATTATATCCTCCTGATTCCTGCTTACAAGCAAAAATGAAAGCAGGAAGCACTGCCTGGTATGGCAACTGCTCGGCGTCCGACCGCAAGGCACTACAGTGGGTAGTGAGTACGGCCCAGTACATCCCCGAGGCCAAGCTTCCTGCCATCCAGGACCTCTATACCAGGAGTTGTCAGAGAAAGTCCCTAAAAATGGTCAAAGACTCCAGCCACCCTAGTCATAGACTGTTTTCTTTGCTACCGCACGGCAAGCGGTACCGGAGCGCCAAGTCTAGGTCCAAGAGGCTCCTAAATAGCTTCTACCCCCAAGCCATAAGACTTCTGAACAGCTGATCAAATGGCTACCCAGACTATTTGCACCCCCCCCACCTGTATATAGCCCTACTATTGTTATTTACTGCTGCTCTTTAATCATTTGTTATTCTTTTTTTTTTTTTGTATTTTCTTAAAACTGCATTGTTGGTTAAGAGCTTGTAAGTAAACATTTCACCTGTTATATTTGGCGCATGTGGTAAATACGATTTGATTGGATTAAAGCAAAAGAGACTAGACATCTACCACCCCACTACCACTATCAGATTAGAGCCATAAGGCGGTGGTAGATGTCTAGTCTCCCTTATGGCTCTAATGCTGATAGTGGGTAGATGTCTAGTCTCCCTTATGGCTCTGAATCTGATAGTGGGTAGAAGGGTGTCAGATGTCTACTCCTTATGCTCTAATCTGAGAGTGGGTGGTTGTGTTGTCCCCTGGTCAAGGAGTGTCATGTGAGTTGTGTCTCCCTTTATGGCTCAATCTGATAGTGGTAGATGTAGTCTCCCGTGCTATGTAGTGGTAGAATGTAGTCTAGTCTAAGCTGCTATCGAGTTAGGGGTGATTTCTGCTCCTTATCCCAATGATGTGTAGTAGTGTAGATCATCGTTGGGCTCAATTGAAGTGTGGGTCGGTACGATGTCTAGTCTCCCTTATGGGCTCTCATCTGATAATGGTGATGTCTAGTCCTCCACCTTATGTGCTCTAATCTGATAGTGGGTGGTAATGTTAGTTCTCCCTATGGCTCTAATCTGGTAGTGGTAGTGGGGATGGTAGATGTCTAGTCTCCCTTATGGCTCTAATCTGATAGTGGTAGTGTGGGTGGTAGATGTCTAGTCTCCCTTATTGGCTCTAATATGATAGTGGTGATGTCTAGTCTCCCTTATGGCTCTAATCTGATACTGGTAGAGGGGTGTGGTAGATGTTCTAGTTCTCCCTTATGAACTCTATATTCTGAGAGTGGGTAGGGGGGTGGTAGATGTCTAGGCCTCCTTTATGGCTCTATCTGATAGTGGTAGTGGGGTTGTAGATGTCTAGTCTCCCTTATGGCCTCATCTGAATAGTGGTAGATGTCTACGTCTCCCTTTGTGGCTCTAATCTGATAGTGGGGTGGTAGAATGTCTATTGCCCCTTGATGAGCTCTAATCTGTAGTGGTAGTGGGGTGATGAGCTAGTACTCCCTTGAAGGCTCTACATTCATGGATGTGGTAAGTGGGGTGGTAGATGTCTAGTCTCCCTTATGACTCTAATCGGTAGTGTAGTGGGGTGGTAAGATGCTCAGTCTCCTTTTGGCTCTAATACTGATAGTGGGGTGGTAGATGCTAGTTCTCCATTTAGTGGCTCTAATCTGATAGTGGTAGTGCAGACGGTGGGGTGTTAGTTCTTTGGTCTAATCGTGATAGTGCGGTGGGTAGATTAAGTTTCCCTTATGGGCTCTATGTGATGTGGAGCTGGTATCGAGTTCAGCCTTATGAAATGGCTTAACTCTGATAGTGATAGTCGGGGTGGTCATATGTTAGTCCTCCCTTAATGCGCTACTAATGCTGGACTAGTGCGTAGATGTCTGACCTTATGGCTCTAAATCTTGATGTCGTAAGAGGGGTGGTAGATGTCTAGTCTCCCTATGGCGTCTAATCTCATAGTGGTAGTGGGGTGGTAGATGATCCTACTCGTGCTTATGGCTCTAATCGATAGTGGGTGGTAGTACTCGCCTCCTAGTCTCCTTAGGACTCTAATCTGATAGTTGGGTGGGATGTCAGTGTATGCTGCTCTTTCGAGAGTAGGGAGGATATTCTCCCTTATGGCTCTAACTGAATAGTGGTAGATAGGGTGGCTAGATGCTGTCCCTTATGGCTCTACTGATAGTGGTAGAGGGGTGAGGTAGAATTTGTCTATGCCTACCATAGTGTGAAGTGGTAATGTCTAATCATTATGTAATAGTCGTAGTGGTGGGTGGTAGATGTCTAGTCCTCCTTAAGACTCTAATCTGTTAGTGGTAGTGGGGTGGTAGATGTCTAGTCTCCATTATGCTCTAATCTGATAGTGGTAGGGGGTGGTAGAGTCAGCTCACTATCGAGTGGCTATTCCTGTCTTATGGCTCTAATCTATAGTGGGGTAACGCTGTAAGTTCATGCTGATCGATTAGTGATCTGTCTCCCTTATGGCTCTAATCTGATAGTGGTAGTGGGGTGGTAGATGTACTAGTCCTCCTTATGGCTCTAATCTGATAGTGGTAGATGTCTAGTCTCCTTTATGCTCTCTCTGATAGTGGTAGAGGGGTGGTAGATGTCTCAGTCTCCCTTATGGCTCTTCATCTGGTAGCTGCGTCAGTCGGGGTGGTACATGCTCTCACTTATGTCCTATCTGATAGTGAATGGTGGGCTATCTATGCCTAATCTGAATAGTGGTAGTGGGTGGTAGATGTCTAGTCTCCCTTATGGCTCTAATCTGATAGTGGTAGTTGGGGTTGGAGATGTACTAGCTCCCTTATGGGCTCTATCTCTAGTGTAGTGGGGTGGTAGATGTCTAGATCCCTTCTCTAATCTATGGTGGGGGGGTCCTACTGTAGGCCATCTGATCAGTGGGGTGGTAGCATGTTAGTCTCCCTTATGACTCTATCTGATAAGTGGTAGTGGGGGTTATAGATTCTAGTCTCCCTTATGCTCTAATCTGCTAGTGGTGTGTGGTAGATGTCCTAGTCTCCTATTGCCTAACTGATGCGTACTAGCATGCGCTCACTGAATAGGGTGGTAGGTTAGCTCCCGTGGTCTTGTTATAGGGTAGATGTCTAGTCTCCCTATAGGCCTTAATCTGATAATGTGGTAGTGGTTGGTAGTGTCTAGTCTCCCTTATGGCCTATATCTGATAGTGGTAGATGTCTTAGTCCTCTTATGGCTCTCTAATCTAGATAGTGGGGTGGTAGCTTTAGATCTCCCTTATGGCTCTAATCGTCATAGTATAGGGGTGTGAGATGTCTAGTCTCCTTATGAGGCTCTATAATCTGATAGTGGTAGTGGGGTGGTAATGTCTAGTCTCCTTATGGCTCTAATCTGATAGTGGTAGGGTATGTCTAGTCTCCCTTAGGCTCTAATCTGCGTGTAGTGGGTGGTAAGATTGTTCTAGTCTCCTTATGGCTCCTTATCTGATAGTGGTAAGAGGTGGAGATGTCTAGTCTCCCCTTAATGACTCTAATTGATAGTGGTAGGGGGGTGGTAATGTCAAGTCCTCCTTTATGGCTCTAATCTGATTAGTGGTTAGTGGGGTGGGTAGAATGTCTAGTCTCCCTTAGGC
>NW_019942683.1:409292-410342 GCF_002910315.2 Salvelinus sp. IW2-2015
TCTGATGACGTGTTTGGCAGCTTTACATGTCCCTACAGGTCTCAAACAGCAGGAGGTACAAGGCAGGTTGTTAGCCTGGATCCCAGATCTGCTTGTGCGGTCTAGCCAACTCCAATGTAGCCTGGGTACCAGTCTGTTTGTGCCACCTTGCCACTCCTTGTCTTGACGTGAAGGTCAGCATGAAGTAGGCAAAAGCACAAACAGATCTGGGGCCAGGGTGACTCCAATGGTCATTGTCACCATAGATAAGAGTTGGCAAGACAACGCAAACAGATCTGGGATACAGGCTATGACGTTATAGCCCAAGCCAGGCTATGTACCTGACTATGTACCTGGCTAGTCTCCCTTATGGATCTAATCTTATAGTGGTAGGGGGGGTGTTAGATGTCTAGTCTCCCTTTTGGCTCTAATCTGATAGTGGTACATAGGTATGTATACATAGGTATGTATGATTCTGCCTGTTAATATCGTTCAGTTCAATCGTCATCAATACAGTCCCGTCATCAAATTTCTGCACACTTTTCAAAACATTATTGCTAAATTCAGGACGGAGGAGGCCTTATTCTCTCTCAGAAACAGTGAAGAACTCATTCTGGTATACACATACAGTGCATTCGGGAAAAGTATTCAGACCCCTTGACTTTTTCCCACATTTCGTTACGTTACAGCCTTATTCTAAAATGTATTATATTAAATGTGTTCCTCATTGTCATTTTAAATAATAATTTCTTCTTAACTGACTTGCCTAGTTAAATAAAGGATATATTTTTTATTATACAGGAAAAAAAACTACACACAATACACCAGAATGACAAAGCGCGAACAGGTTTTTAGACATTTCCAAAAATGTATAAAAATMAAAACATCAATATCTTAAGTACTCAGGCCCTTTGCTATGAGACTCAAAATTGAGCTCAGSTGCATCCTGTTTCCATTGATCATCCTTGAAATGTTTCTACAACTTGATTGGAGTCCACCTGTGGTAAATTAAATTGATTGGGCATGATTTGGAAAGGCACACACCTGTCCTCCGAGACAGGATTGTGTCGC
>NW_019942683.1:410812-425783 GCF_002910315.2 Salvelinus sp. IW2-2015
GGCACAGATCTGGGAAGGGACCCAAAAAATGGCCGCAGCATTGAAGGTCCCTAAGAAAACAGTCGCCTCCATCTTTCTTAAAATGGAAGAAGTATCAAACCAACAAGACTCTTCCAAGAGCTTGCCGCCTGGCCAAACTGAGCAATCGGGGGAGAAGGGCCTTGGTCAGGGAGGTGACCAAGCACCCGATGGTCACTCTGACAGAGCTCCAGAGTTCCTTTGTGGAGATGGGAGAACCTTCCAGAAGGACAACATCTCTGCAGCACTCCACCAATCAGGCCTTTCTGGTAAAGTGGCCAGACGGAAGCCCCTCCTCAGTAAAAGGCACATGACAGTCCACTTGGAGTTTGCCAAAAGGCACCTCGAGACTCTCAGACCATGAGAAACAAGATTGAAATCTTTGGCCGGAATGCCAAGCGTCACGTCAGGAGGAAATCATTATGGGGTATTGTGATGTCATTATGGGGTATTGTGATGTCATTATGGGGTATTGTGATGTCATTATGGGGTATTGTGTGTAGATTGATGAGTAAAAAACACAATCTAATCTATTTTAGAACAAGGCTGTAGCGTGTCAAGGGGTGTGAATGCTTTCAGAATACAATGTATTCAACAGCTTTTTGAGAGAGACAACCGTACTACTGTGCTGCTTCCAAAACCAGAGAAGAAGAATGAGATGGAAGATGGAATAGGTGGATGGAAGAGTGAGCCTGGTGTCAGATCGGTTTATGTTATAGACGAGCCTTAACCTATGGTCATTTTTGTCAGGACAGCACAAACGTGTCTGCGACCAGGCTATGAAAGAGAGAGAGATGTCAGGCTTGGGAACAAAACAGGGACCAAACCAGATGTTTRGAAAAAGCCCTTGTCAGAATACAGTATTAGAGCTTTACCAGCATCACAATACAGATATATGTCATTTAATATGCACGTAATTATGATCACATTCTTCTTGTATTCATGTCATGTTTGATTGTTGGTCGTAAGACACCATTTTACATACTAGTGACTTCTTAAACCAGCTTGAATCTGAGTCAATAAATTCTTGTATGTTGTTCACAATATGAAAATATTGTTATGTCTAGGTTTTAGACTGTGAAAAACTTCTCGTTGTATCATTTAAAAACTTAAAAACATAACAGTTCTCATATAAAATCTAAAGTAATAGATAAAACTACTAATAACTAAGTCAAATCTAACTTCAACCCAAATGTGGTCAAAATGCTGACATTTGATAAGCCTAGACATAACAATATTTTCATATTGTGAATAACATACAATAATTTATGGCCCAGAAAATAACAGCTGTCATGGCGTCTGGCATCATAAGTAGTACCTGTTGTGACAAGTCAGTCACATTGCATACAGGGATATAACCATAGATGGTGTTTTGAAATCAACAACCTTGTTCCACTTTTCACAGCTGCGAACCCGGTCTGTAGTGAGCCTCAAGCGCTTGCCGTGCTGTAGACCGTACGCCCAATAAATAGTGTTTAAACATGATTTTTTATATGACTACCTCATCCTCTGCTACCCACACATACAATTTCTATCTGTAAGGCTCTCTCAGCGAGCAGTGAATTTCAAACACAAAGACCAGCGAGGTTTTCCAATTGTCTCTTCAAAGGGCACCTATTGGTAGATGGTACAAATTAAAAAGCAGACATTCTGAATATCCCTCTTGAGCATGGTGACAGTTATTAATTTACACTTTAGATGGATTATCAATACACCCAGTCGACTTACAAAGATACTGACATCCTTCATAACTTCAGATGCCTGAGGGGAAGGAAACTGCTCAGGATTTCCCAGTTAAGGCCAGTGGTGACTTTAAAACAGCTTACAGAGTTTATGGCTGTGATAGGAGAAAACTGAGGATGGATCACAACATTACTTAACGATTACACAATACTAACATAAGTGACCGGAAGAAAGGAAGCTGTACAGAATATTGCCCTGTAATACAACTGTTATGTTTTGGGCAAATCCAATACAAACAACATTCTGAGTAACACTCTCCTTCTTTCCAAGCCATAGTGGGGCTGCATCATGTTCATTGGTATGCTTCTAAGCATTAAGGAGTTGGGCGAGATTCAGGATAAGAAAAGAAAGAATAGAAAAAGTGGAGCTAAGCACAGACAAGAATCCTAGAAAACCTCAGTCTGCTTCTCCACAAACACTGCGGAGAATGACTCCAAACTTTCGGAGGACACATAACCTAAAACACAAGACCAAATACTGCACTGGAGTTGCTTACAAGAAGACAGTGAATGAGTGGCCGAGTTAGTTTTGTCTTAAATCTGCCTTGAAAAATCTACGGTAAGACCTGAAAATGGTTGTTCTAGCCGATGAATCAGATAAACCAATTTGACAGAGCTTGAAGATTTAAAAAAAATATTATAATAATGGGCAATGTTACACATTCAGGTGTGAAAGCTTGTAGAGGACTTACCCAGATTGATCACAGCTATAATCATGCCCAAGTATTGCCCGCGGGTGAATTTACTTATGTAAGAGATATTTCTGTTTACATTTTGTAAAAACGTCAACTTTTTAATTATTTGGGTATTGTGTGTGATGGATGAGGGGGAAACTGTTATCCTTTTTGAATTCGGGCTGTAACAAAATGTGAATAAGTCAAGGAGATGCAATAGTGACGGCAATTTGTAGTAATTTATCTTTAGTCTGCAGCTGAGCCAGCAGCAGGGGTCGTCCCTGGGGGCCAGTTTCCTTGGGCCCAGATTAAGCCCCAGACGCGGATAAGCCCCAGACGCGGAATTAAAACCCCAGACGCAGATTTAACCCCAGACGCAGATTAAACCTAGTTCCTGGACACTACTAGATTATTCTGCAATTGAAAGTGCCCCTTAGTCCAGACCAGGTTTATCTTTGTCCTGGTGAAAACCATCAACACTAAAACACCCAAATTACCTTTTTTGTGTTTGATTTAGAATTGCCAGTTCATTGGTTCTTCAGGTCAGACACCTTTTGTACCTTTTTTCCAAGAGAACGTTCGATGAAGAACAACCATGTTCATCAGCAACTAGACCCATAGGCAGCTACTGTAGCAGAAACGTACATGTTGGATGTTCATCAGCACTAGACCCATAGGCAGCTTACTTGTAGCAGAAACGGTTACATGTTGGATTGGTTTTTTCCATCAGGCACTTAGACCCATAGGCAGCTACCTGTAGCAGAAACGGTACATGTTGGATGTTCATCAGCAACTGACCCATAGGCAGCCTTAACTGTAGCAGAAACGGGTACATGTTGGATGTTCATCAGCAACTAGAGCCCATAGGCAGCTACTGTGCGACGGTACATGTTGGATGTTCATCAGCAACTAGACCCTAGGCGCTTTACTGTAGCAGACGGTACATGTTGTAATGATGAGATTTGAAGAAATTTAACTTTCATTGATTCTCATCCGTATGGATCTTCTGACGTTAGCTTGCCTGTACCTCTCTCGATCTACGTACACTCGAATATGCGGATAATCTGTTGGAGGCAGTTCCACAGCTGTGCCTATTGATCCATTACGTGCGTCCATATTTAGAATCCTGATTGAGATCTGAGAGACGAGGTCCATCAGCTATGGTGAACTAGTGTCATATATGAACAGTATATCGCATCCTCCGACCTTGACTCCTAACTACTTAGCATTGCACTCATCGCAAAACAGTTAAGGATCATCGCGAAGTTCCTTGCTATGACAGTTAGCTTGCCTATGTACACCTACGCTCTTCTCCAGATCCCCTCATCAGTAAATGTCAAATTCGAATACTTGTTAATTAAGTCACATACAACATGGGATTGGAAGCCCAAGGACTAAGGCTCTTAAACTGAGTTCTAGGAAACGATGCAGCCATTACTCATGTGTAGCTCGAGACAATGCGTATGATGACCGTCGTCATGAGTTCACGACCTAACTTGTCAAAAGAGATTCCTATACATATATACGCAACTCAGTAATCATAGGTGCAGATAGACGCTACACCGACATATCCAGCGCTACTTACACCTGTCATATACAACAGACTACCCACATACCTACTTTGAGTTGATTGCGAAGAGGATAAGAATGATGTACAATAACGGATCATATGCCGCGAATGAGTGGTGGGTACAAGAACGGCCTAGGCAGAGCATAATCGAGTCGCCAAAAATCTACGGTGTACTAATGATGGGATATGTTGAGTTACGTGATATGAGTTAGGGGAAAAGAAGCCTGATGCAAGCATACTAGCGCTTCAGTGCCGCGCTATGTAAACATAACATAATTCATGTGTTTACAGGTGGCATAGAAGTGGAGCATGGATAGTTCGTCAATAACATAGTGTCTACGATGCAATAAGGATTACCTCGCAAGTTAACGATGAAATGATCGGATGAGGACGAAATGGCAAGCACATAAACTTCAAAAGAATCCCAATTTGACTTTGTAAGATTGTGGCAGGCGGTGATGTAACATAGATAATTTAGGTTGCGCCAAATCTGCATTACAGTGGCTAAATAGTCCCGTACTCATATAATTTGATACACTCATGCCAATGCACGAGAATTGGGCGCCCATATTTCTTATACATTAGATTGCGAACTAGAGTGAGTCTCGCTGTACCTGAGGATGGTTTCTGCGAACGGCCGCGTCAGAATAGGTTCAAGTTAATGGTTGGTGGCCACTGATTTAACCAGTCTGATTTACCTTGAGTGATTAGAAGCTGGTGTTTTGTACGTGCAGTACGTCCACTGCCGTGGGTATGCATGCGGCACCTATCCCGATCATAGGACCATCGGCCTTACTTGGCCATGTGCATAGCAGGGGGATGACAGGCCAGGTGGCTTGGGGTGAAGTTGTTGTCCTTGATGATCTTTATGGCCTTCCTGTGACATCGGCGTGGTGTAGGTGTCCTGGAGGGCAGGTAGTTTGCCCCTTGGTATGCGTTCTGCAGACCTCACTCCCTCTGGAGGCCTTAACGGTTGGTGGGCTCGGAGCAGTTGCCGTACCAGGCGGTGATACAGCCCGACCAGGCATGCTCCCCAATCGATTGTGCATCTGCTAGAAGTTTGCTCCGAGTGCTATTAGGTGACAAGCGAATTTCTCAGCCTCCTGAGTTGATAGAGGCGCTGCTGCCAACTTCTTCACAACGCTGTCCTGTGTAGGCTCAAGACCGAAATGAAGTAGTGGACCAATTCAGTTTGGTCCGTGAGTGTACCCGAAGGAACTTAAAACTTTGCCACCTTCTCCCCTACTGAACCCGGTCGATTTGTGAGATAGGGGGGTGCTCCCTCGGCTGTTCCGTGAAGTCCACAATCATCTCCTTTGTTTATTGTGGACGATGAGTACGTGTAGGTGTATTTCCTGACACCACACTCCGAGGGCCCTCACCTAACTCCCACTGTAGCCAGTCTCGGTCGTTGTGGTGATCAAAGCCTCAGCTTTAGTGTGATCCGCAAAACTTGATGATCGAGTTGGAGGCGATGCAAACATGCACGCCATCGTGGGTGAAAGGAGTACAGGAGAGGCGCTCAGAACCACCCTTGTGGGCCCCTCAGTGATGTTGAGGCATCGAGCGGGGTGGAGATGTATGTTACCTACCCTCACCCCCTGGGGCGGCACCGTCACGGAAGTCCAGGGACGCAAGTTGGCAGCAGGCGGGGTCAGAGACCCAGGGGTCTCAGCTCTGATGACGAGGTTATGGAAGGAGTAACTAATGTGTTAAAATGCAATGGCTGTAATCTGATGAGACAGCGAATTCTCACATGGGTCATTCCTCATTGTCCAGCATGGGTTAGGCAGTGTGCAGTAGCTGGTTGCATTGCGTCTCTGATGGAGCCGTTATTGAGTCCGTAAGCAAATTGGAAGTGGTCTAGGGTGCTCCGCTAGGCCGGGCGTGCTGGAGTGATCATTGGTCCTTGACCTAGCTCTACTCAAAGCACTTCATGCTGAGGAGTGAGTGCTACGGGATAGTCGTTATAGGCTCAGTTACCTTAGCTTTCTTCGTTCGCAAACAGAACAATTAGGTGGCCATCTTAGAAGCATGTGGGAACCAGCAGACATGGATAAGGATTGATTGAATATTTCCGTAAAAACACACCAGCCAGCTGGCTCTGCCGCATGCTCTGAGCGACCGGGCTGGAATTGCCGTCTGGCCTGCGCCTTGCGAGGGTTAACCACGTTTAAATGTTTTATCACCTCGGCTGCAGTGATGGAGAGGCCCGCAGAGTTTTTGGTAGCGGGGCCGTGTCAGTGGCACTGTCATTGTTCCTCACAAGCGGGCAAAAAGTTGTTCTAGCCTGTCTGGGAGGCAAGACGATCCTGAGTTCCTCGACGGGGGCTGGTTTCTTTTGTCAATCCGTGCATTGACTGATAGACCCAGTGACTCCACATACCTCTATGTGTCTGAACGCTGTTGAATTCTCGAACCTCGAATTTGTCTCTGTACTGAGAAACTTAGCTGTTTAGATCTGCTGGGCGGAGAAGATAGCTACACTGTTTGCTATTCGGTCATTTGCTTCCGGTCACCTTGCCCTGGCTTAAAAGCCAGTGGTTCGCGCTTTCAGTTTTACACGCAAATGCTGGCCGTCAATCCACGGTTCTGGTTTGGAATGTATGTTATATCGTTGGCTGTGGGACGACATCGTCAATGCACCCTTCCATAATGAACCTCGCTCACCGAATCAGATAATTCGTCAATATTGTTGTTGGACGCCGATGCTCCGGAACATCATTCCATCCGCGTGACTTGAAGCAGTCTTGAGACAAGTGGATTCAGATTGTGTACGGACCGCGTTGAACAGACCTGAGCGCGGAGACTCTGTCTGTTTGGTTTCGGTTTCGTAGCAGAATCAACAAAATGGAAGTCGTGGATCAGCTTACTTTCACGCATTATATGGATTCGGCGCTGGGCGGAGAAGACGGCCTATGTAACGCAGTACAGACGTGGCATATAAGCAACTGATCCTCCGCCACACTCCAAGGGGTCGCTCGGCCAGTCCGTTTTTCCAGCCCCATGGGAGTAGCACACATCGATACCATATGCTGAGCCAGAATCTCTAGGAGTCTTTGTTTTTAGTATTAGCCTTGGTTTAAAATCCCAGCTACGATGATGCAGCCTCAGGGCTGTGTTGGTTTCCAAGTTACAAAGGTCAGCTAAGTTCGTTCAGGGCCATCGCTGTGTCTGCTTGGGGGGGAATGTATACGGCTGTGATTATGATGACGAGATTCCCTTGGTTAGATAATGCGGTCGACATTTGGATTGTGGAGGAGTTTGTCTTAGATCAGGTGAAACAGAACGACTTGCGTTCTTGCTGTTTTTAATGATGGATCACCACCACTTCTCGTTTAACATAAGGGGGGCATGTACCACCCCCCCGCCCCTTTTTTCTCTTCTTTAACCGGGGAAAAAGGATTGTTTTACGTTTCTGTCGCGCGATGCATGAAGAAACCAGCTTGGCTGCACCGACTCAAGTTAGCGTCCCTTGAGTTAGCATGTTATCCGGTGAAGCAAGCACGATTGCCAATCCCCTGATGTCTCTCTGGAATGCTAACCCGTTGCTCGAGATTTCATCAAACCTTATTGTCAAGAAGACTCGACATGGCGCAGTAGTATGCTAGGAGAGTGAGCGCGATGTGCCACGTCTCCGAAGCCCTTGACCACAGAGACCGCCACGTTTGTTCCCCTTTTTCGCGTACGCCAGGTTCGCCGGCTGCCGGAATCAAGATCCATAAATGTATTTGTGTGAAAGGCAAACACTGGATCCGTTTTCGGGGAAGTACATATTCCTGGTAGGACGCATGGATGAGTTGACGTTAATCGATATTCAGTATTGCTCCGACTGTATATAATGAAACCCTAGATTACCGTGTACCGATGTAAGAATAACACGTAAAAAACAAATACTGCATATTTTCCATAGGAACGCGAGCGAGGCTTTGCCATCTCTATCGGCCGCCGGAAGTATTGGGATCTTTTGACAGTTAGCTTGCCTTGTTCCTCTCTTTAGATCCTCATCAGTTTGGGATCTTTCTGACAGTTAGCTGCCTCTCCTCTCTTCAGATCCTCATCAGTATGGGAATCTTCTGACAGTTAGCTTCGCCTCGTCCTCTCTCAGATCATCATAGTATGGATCTTCTGACAGTTAGCTTTGCCTCGTCCTCTCCTCATGATCCTCATCAGTAGGGATCTTCTTGACAGTTACTTAGCTTGCCTCGTCCTCTCTCAGATCACATGTATGGATCTTTTGACATTACCTATGCCTCGTCCTCTCTCAGATCCTCATCAGTATGGGATCTTCTGACAGTTACCTTGCCTCGTCCTCTTGCTCAGATCATCATTTAGTCATGGATCTTCTGACAGTTAGCTCTTGCTCGTCCTCTCTTCAGATCCTCATCATGTATGGAGATCTTCTTGACAGTTTAGTTGCCTCTGTCCTTCTCTCAGATCATCATCAGATATGATCATTTTGACGTTATTGTCTTGCCTCGTCCTCTTCTCAGCCTCACATTAGTATGGGATCTATTTGACAGTTAGACTATGCCTCGTCACTTCTCCTCAGATCCTCATTAGTAATGGGGCAGCTTTATCTTGACAGTTACTATGACCTCGATCCTCTCTCAAGAATTAAACAAACTCGAATTCAAGTATAAGGGATCTTTTGACAGTTAGCTTAGCCTCGTCGTCTCTTCAGTCATCATCAGTATGGATCTTTTGCACAGTTAGCTTGCCGTCGTCGTTCTCTCAGAATCACATAGTATGGGATCTTTTGAGTTTAGCTATGCCTCGTCCTCTCTCAGAATCCCTCAATCAGATATGGAGATCTTTGACAGGTTAGCTTGACCTACGTCCTCTCTCAGATCAATCAATTAGTATGGGAATTCTTTTGGAACAGTATAAGCTTGCCTCGTCGTCTCTCAGATCATCAATTAGTATGGGATACTATTTGACCAGTTAGCTCTGCCAGCGTCTCTCTTCAGATCATCATTCAGTATGCGGAATCTACTTTGACAGTTAGCTTGCCTCAGTTCGGAATGCTCTTCAGAATCATTCATTAGATATGGGATCTTTTTGACAGTTAGCTTGCCCTCGATCGATCTCTCAGAAATCATTCATTAGTACGGGATCTCTTTGGACATAGCTTGCCTCGTCAGGTCTCTCAAATATCATCATTAGTATGGATCTTTTAGACAGTTAGCTATGCCACTCGTTTCCCTCTCTCAGATCATCATCTAATATTGGGTCTTTTAGAACAGTTAGCTTGCCTCAGATCGTCTCCAAGATATCATTAGTATGGGATCTAATTTGACAGATATAGCTGCCTCGTCCTCTCTCAGATCCTCATCAGTATAGGCCATCATGTTCACATAGTGAGCCCAGTTATTCTTGGATTCTGAAACCACAGTTCTCTTCTCTCTACAGAAATCATCAATCAGTATAGGCCTGACTGTTCTCAGTAATAACATGGTTCTACACAGGAATGGTTCAATAGTTTTGTCCTGATGGTTCTCTCTCCCTCCTACCTCATCGTCAGTTCTAAGGCCTGATGTGTCTACGTGGTTAACATTACCGCCTGGTTCTAAAATCACGTTCTGTATTCCCTACTCTCTCTCAGAATCATCATCAGTATAGGGCCTGAAATGTTACTACGATGGTCCATCGGGCCCAGGTGGAGCTGAATGCGGCCATCGCTGCCGGTCAAGATTGGAGCCTTGAAGGACAACACACATGAACGGCATTTCCACCAATCAAGCGGCTTCACCTACTGCAAGCAAGAAGGGCGTCGAGACCGGTGTGGGATCTCGAACGTGCTGATTTAAATGTCTCAAAAAACCTGATGGGGAAGAAACGAGCGACTGGGATCGAACTTGAAACACTGAATTGGGCCAGTAGTAGCAGTGTGATAATCTGAGTTAGGAGTGCCTATCACGGATTGAGGAGATCTGGAAGTGAAGGAGGACCTTGCCCAAATTAGGGATGCTGATTGTGTGGAATCTATAGGGCTTGCTTAGGTAGCAGCTGAGGGTGCCAGGGTTTTTAAGTAGTCAAGGTACACGTGGTTCGTATTCTTCACGGATTCGAACACAACCGACAAGCATGCATATGCATTTTGCAGATAACACGGAATTAACAATTATTCCAATGAACGCGTGCCGTGTTGCTTTTCTGCATTGTTGCAGAGGCAGTTGCAGTTCTGTTCTGTGTGGGGCGTATTGTTGGATTTATCGAAGGTACGCGGTCAAAACTGTATGCTGGCTGAAGGCTTGACAGAAATGGTATACAAGGTGAATGTTGAACTGTTGTTACCATGCATATCCAGATGAGGCTGTCGGAGTGTTGTAAGAGTTTAACCAGAGCTCTGCTATTTACAACACAGCTCACCATCAGATCTCCAAGACCATTGGCTTCTTTTCTACAGTGTGGGCAGGGGCCAGTGCTTCTTTCTACAGTGTGGGACCAGGGGCCATTGGCTTCTGCTTCTACAGTGTTCTGGAGACAGGGGGCCATTGGCATTCTCTTCTCCAGTGTTGGACCGGGGCCATTGCTGCATCTTCTTACAGTGTTGGGACCAGGGGGCCATTGGCTTCTCTCTCTTACAGTGTGGGACAGGCGGCCATGGTTCTCTTCTACGTTAGGACCAGGGGCCATTGGCTTCTCTTCTACAGTGTTGGACCAGGGGCATTGGCTTCTCTTCTCCAGTGTTGGACCAGGGCCATTGGCTTCTCTTCTTACAGTGTTGGACCAGGGGCATTGGCTTCTTCTTCGTACAGTGTGGAGGACCAGGGCCATTGGCTTCTCTTCTACAGGGTGGCCAGGGGCCATTGGCTTCTTTCTACAGTGTTGGACCAGGGGCCATTGGCTTCTCTATCTACAGTGTGGACCAGGGGCCAATGGCTTCTCTTCTACAGTGTTGGGACAGGGCCATTGGCTTCTCTTCTCAGTGTGGACCAGGGGCAATGGCTGTCTCTTCTACAGTTGTGGGACCAGGGCTATGCTATCATGTTGAACTCATGTATTAATGATGGAAATAAATAAATGGTACAGCACACGAGTTTTATCTTCCCTTGTTCTTCACTTTCACTTTAGGCAGCGTTTCCCAAACTCAGTCCTGGGCCCCCAGGGTTCCACCTCCTCGGTTTTTTGCCCGTAACCATTACACAGCTAGATTTCAAATCATCTAAGCATGAAGATGTATTATTGCTAATTATTATTTTAATTTTTTACGAGGCGAGTCATTCCTACCACGGGGCCAATTGTGCGCCGCCCTTTTTGGACCCCAATCACGGACCGCTTGTGATACAGCCTGGATCGAACCAGGTGTGTCTGGAGTGACGCCACTTGGAGAGCCCTTGGTCGGTTGATTATTTGTAATGAGCTGTTGTAGCGGTAGGGGGGGCCTGGTCTCTAGTATTTATAAACCCTGCCCATAACCTGTCTAGTATTATAAACTCTGTATAACGTGAACTAGTACTGATAACCCTTCTATTAACCTGCCTTAGTCCATAGAGACATTATGCTATAACCTGCCTAGTGTGGATTAACCTGTCTAGTATTATAAACCCTGTCTATAACCTGCGCTTAGTACCATTTTAGAGACATGCTATAACCTGCCTTAGTGCCATAGAACATTGCCTATATTAGACCAAAACTAACATGTCCTGTCAGCGTTCATTACAACTGCAGAATGACGCGTCTGGTTTAGTGGTACGACGTTCTATGGTTTAATGGTAAAAAAGTAGTGCACTATATAGGGATGGGTTTCCATAGGGCCTCTGGTCTAAAGTAGTGCATATATAGGAATAGGGTTCTATAGGCGCTGCGTCTAAGTAGTGCATATATAGGGAATAGGGCTCTGGTCTAAAGTAGTGCACTATATAGGGAATAGGGCTCTTGGTTCTTAAAGTAGTGACTATATAGATAATAGGGTGCCATTTGGGACGTAACCCTGCTCTGTCTCAAATGTATTTATAAAGCCTTCTTATTATCCAGCTGATATCTCAACGCAGTACTGTACAGAAACCCAGTCCTAAACCCCAACAGCAAGCAATGCAGGTGTAGAAGCCGATGCTAATATATAAATGTGAAAACTAGTGAGTTTAATGTGTTCTGTTCCACTGTTCCATAACAAACTCCCCATGCATCACTTTCATATTCCACAGGCGTTTTTTGTTCATTTGCATTTTTTATGTTAGCTGAATTTTTGGGAAAGTTTCAGTTCTCAGTTCATTGTGCCTTATTGTTTAAGATAGAGACTGTCATTTGCGTTACCAGGCTATCGGCTACCGGGGCTCGTGGTTATTGGGCACCTCCTTTCCAACTAAATTGAAACTTGTCCAATAAGAAACATTGGTTTTTGAATAGGACCCCAGGTCTGGCACAGACCATCCATGGTCTTGGCGCTGGGGGTCCTGTCCTGGCTGTCCAATTAGCAACCTTCTGCTTTGCCTTGGCTGTCAATAGCAACACCTTCTGCTTTGGCCGGCTGCTCCAATAGCAACACTTCTGCTTTGGCCTGGATTGTCCAATAGAACACTTCTGCTTTGGCCTGCTGATCCAATAGCAACACTTTACTGCTTTGGCCTGGGTTGTCAATAGCATAACATTTGCTTTGGCCTGGCTGTCCAATAGCCAACTTCTGCTTTGCCTGGCTGTCCAAAGCAAACACTTCTGCTTTGGCCCTGGCTGTCCATAGCAACACTTCTGCTTTGGCCTGGCTGTCCAATAGCACACTTCTCTTTTGGCCTCTGGCTGTCAATATCAACACTTCTCTTTCCTGGCTGTCCATAGCAACACTTCTGCTTTGGCCTGGCTGTCCTGTTGCTGTTGCCCGGGATCATTTTAGCAGCCTGCAGTTTCTGACAGGAATCAGATGGAAAGTAGAGACATTCTAGCAGGAATGTTCTGCAAGGAGCCCTGGTACATTATGTCTGATATTACTGTAGGCTAGCTAGCTTAACCATTTCTGATTTACTGTAGGCTAGCTGACTTAACCATTTCTTGATTTACTGTAGGCTAGCTGGCTTAACCATTTTGATTTACTGTAGGCTAGCTGGCTTACCAGTGCTGATCTTACTGTAGGCTAGCTGCTTAACCATTCTGATTTACTGTTAGGCTAGCTGACTTAACCATTCTGATTTACTGTCAGGCTAGCTGGCTTAACCATTTTCTTGATTTACTGTAGGTAGCTGGCTCTTAACCATTCTGATTCTGTGTAGGCTAGCTGGCTTAAACCATTCTGATTTACTGTAGGCTAGCCTGCTTACCATTCTGATTTACTTGAGGCTAGCTGGCATTAACCATTCTGATTTCTGTAGGCTAGCTGGCTTACCATTCTGAATTTACTGTGGCTAGCTTAGCTTAACCATTCTGATTTACTGAAGCTAGCTGCTTAACCATTCTGATTTACTGTAGGGCTGGCTGGCTTAACCATTCTGATTTACTGTAGGCTTACTAGCTTAACATTCTGATTTACTGTAGGTAGCTTTGGCTTAACCATTCTGATTTACTGTAGCTGCTGACGTAACCATTCTGATTTACGTAGGCTAGGCTAGCTTAACCATTCTGATTTTACCGTAGGATAGCTAGCTTACCATTCTGATTTACCGTAGGCTAGCTGGCTTAACCATTCTGATTTACCGTATAGGCTAGCTGCTTACCATTCTGAGTTACCTAGGCTAGCTTGACTTAACCTTCTGATTTTACCGTAGGCTAGCTGGTTAACCATCTGATTTACCGTAGGCTAGTGGCTTAACCATTCTACTTTACCGTAGAGCTAGCTGGCTTAACCATTTCTGATTTACCGTAGGCTGCTGGCTTAACCATTCTGATTTACCGCTAGGCTAGCTGGTTAACCTTACTGATTTACCGTTAGCTAGCTGGCATTAACCATTCTGATTTACTGTAGGCTAGCTAGCTTAACCATTTTTTCTTGATTTTACTGTAGGTAGGAGCTTACCATTCTTGAGATTACTGTAGCTGGTTAACCATTCATGATTTACTTAGACACCACGTTTCTACATACGGACATACCTTGACATACCAAGTCTGATACAGGGACATAACCTGACATACCAAGTCTCATACAGGACATAACCTGACATACCACGTTCTGCATGACAAGGGGACCATAACGGACATACCCACGTCTGCCATACAGGGACATAACCTGACATACCAAGTCTGCATACCACGGAACATCACCTGACATACAGTCTGCATACAGGGACATAACCTTGACATTACCCACCGTCTGATTCACAGGGACATAACCTGACATCACCAGTCTACATACAGGGGACATCACCTGACATACCACGGTCTGCATCACACGGACATTAACCTGACATACCAAGTCCTGCATCACAGGGGACCATAACTGACCATCTACCACGTCCTACATACAGGGAACTAACCTGACATACCAAGTCTGCATACAGGCGACATTAACCTGACATTCTACCACTTACATACACGGGACACTTAACCTGACCATCTTACACGTCTAACTACAGGAACATAACCTGCAACATCACACAGCTCTGCATACAGGGACACTAACCTGACCAATACCAAGTCTGCCATTACACAGAGGATCAACCTGACATACCACGTCTGCATACCAGGGACATAACCGACATTCACACAGTCTGCATTCATTATACACGGGAAACATAACCTGACATCTACCAAGTCCTGCCATACAGGGACATCCGCGATTCATACCACGCTCTACATACAGGGACACTAACCCTGACCATTTACACAGTCTGCATACAGGGACATAACTGACAGACCAAGTCTGCCATAACAGGAACTAACTGACATCACCAAGTTAACATCAGGGACCACTGAACCTGAACATGACCGCAAGATCTGCATACCAAGGCGACATAACCTGACATTACCCCGAAGATCCTTACATACAGGGGACAATACCTTGACATCACCAAGTCTGCCATCACTGCCCAATCGTTTGG
>NW_019942684.1:0-14348 GCF_002910315.2 Salvelinus sp. IW2-2015
CTGCTCTCTCTCCTCTCACTTCTCTCTCCTGCTCTGACTCTTCTCTCTCGTGGGCTGCCTTCGTCTCTCTCTCATCTCTCTCTCGCTCGAATCGCAACCCAGATTTCCAATTCAATTCAGGGCTCCTTCGTTATTGGCATGGGAAACAATGTGTTAACATGTGCCAAAGCAAGTGAGGTAATATATACAAAATGTGAGAATAAACAATAAAATTAACAGGTAAACATACCACAGTACAGAAGTTTCAGTAGAACAATAAGACATGACAAGATGTCATATTATATATACGTACAGTGTTGTAACAATGTACAAATGGTTAAAGACACAAGTTAAAGAATAAAAATAAACATAAATATGTGAATTTACAATTGAGTTGTTGATTCTTCACGGTTGCCCCTTTCTTTGGCAGAGAACAAGGGTCACAAATCTTGCTGCTGTGATGCACCACTGTGGAAATTTCACCCGTAGATATGGGTTTATCAAAATGGACTTGTTTTGGCGAATTCTTTGTGGATCTGTTGTAATCTGAGGGAAAATATGTCATCTCTAATCATGGTCATACAGTGGGCCAGGAGGTGATGAAGTGCAGCTCAGTTTCCACCTCATTTTGTGCAGTAGCACATAGCCTGTCTTCGTCTGAGCCAGTTGCCTACGGCGGCCTTATCTCAATAGCAAGGCAATGCTCACTGAGTTCTGATACATAGGCAAAGCTTTCCTTAAGTTTGGGTCAGTTTCACAGTCGTCAGGTATTCATTGCCACTGTATACTACTCTGTTTAGGGCCAAAAATAGCATGCTAGTTTGCGCGTTTTTTTGTTAATCTTTTCCAAGTGTGCAAGTAGATTCATCTTTTTGTTTTTCTCATGATTTGGTGGGTGTCTTATTGTGCTGTGTCCTGGGCTCTGGGGGTGTGTTGTGTTTTGAACAGAGGCCCTAGGACGAGCTTGCTTAGGGGACTCTTCTCCAGTTCATCTCTCTGTAGGTGATGGGCTATGTCTATGAAGGTTTGGGAATCGCTTCCTTGATGTTGGTTGTAGAATTTAACGGCTCTTTTCTGGATTTTGATAATAAATTAGTGCGTAATCGGCTAATTCTGCTCTGCATGCATTATTTTGGTTTCTACGTTGTACACGGAGGATTATTTTTTGCAGAAATTTGCATGCAGATCTCAATTGGTTATGTCCCATTTGTGTGAAATCTTGGTTGTGTGAGCGGACCCAGACCTCACAACCAGAAAAGGGCAATGGGCGTCTGATGACTGATTCAAGTATTGTAGCCAGTCCTATTGGTATTGTTGAAAATTTATTCCTTTTTTGATGGCATAGAATGGCCCTTCTTGCCTTGTCTCTCAGATCGGTTCACAGCTCTGTGGAAGCTACCTGTGGTGCTGATTTAGGCCGAGGTAGTGTATCGGTTTTTTGTTTGCTCTAGGGCAACGGGTCTGTCTAGATGGAATTTATGTGTCCTGCGCGACTGGACCTTTTTTGAACACCATTATTTTGGTCTTACTGAGATTTACTGGCCAGGGCCCAGGTCTGACCAGAATCTGTGCAGAAAGATCTAGGTGCTGCTGTTACAGGCCCTCCATTGGTTGGTGATCAGCAAGCACCAGAATCATCAGCAAACAGTAGACATTTGACTTCGGATTCGACGTAGGTGAGACGGGTGCTTGAGAACTGTTCTAGTGCCCGCGCCAGTCGTTGATATATATGTTGAAGAGGGTGGGGCTTAAGCTGCATCCCTGTCTCACCCACGACCCTGTGTGAAGAACATGTGTGGTTGTTTGCCAATTTTAACCGCACACTTGTTGTTTGTGTAATGGATTTATGATTCGTATGGTTTTACCCCCAACACCACGTTCCATCAATTGTATAGCAGACCCTCATGCCAATTGAGATCGAAGGCTTTTTTGAAATTCAACAAAGCATGAGAGACTTGCCTTTGTTTTGGTGGGGTGTCAATTAGGGCTGTGTAGGGTGAATACATGTCCTGTTGTACGGTAATTTTGGTTTAAAAAGCCCCAATTTGACATTGCTCAGGTACATTGTTTTATGAGGAAATGTCACGAGTCTCTGTTAATGATAATGCAGAGTATTTCCAAGGTACTGTTGACGCATATTCCACGGCTAAGTTATTGGGGTTCAAATTTGTCTCCCTTTTGCTGATGGGTTGATCAGTCCTTGATTCCAAATTATTGGGGAAGATCCAGAGCTAAGGACGATGTTAAAAAGAGTCTTTCAATATAGCCAAATGGGAAATTTGTTGATCGTATATTTGATCATTCATTAAGGATACCATCAACACCACAGGCCGTTTTGGTATGGAGGGTTTTTATTTTTGTCCTGTAACTCATTCAAGGTAATTGGAGATCCATGGGTTCTGGTAGTCTTTAATGTGTGGATTCAGGATTTGTATTGATCATGTATATGTTTTTGCTCTTTATTCGTGTTATAGAAGCCAAAAAGATTGGAGAAGTGGATGTACCCATGACATCTCCTTTTGGAATAGATAATGCTTTGGTTGTTGTTTTTTAGTGTTTTCCAATTTTCCAAAGAATTGGTTAGAGTCTATGATATCTTCAATGACATTGAGCTGATTTTTCTGACGTGCTGTTCCTTCTTTTTCCGTAGTGTATTTTCGTATGTTTTAGTTGATTCACCCATAGTGAAGGCGTAGACTCAGGTTTTCGCGTCGCTATGTTTTGTTGTTGGAGCAGGTTTCTCCAATTTATTTCTGTAGATTTTTGCATTGCTTTATCAACCATTTGTTCATTTGTGTTCGATATTCTTCGGTTTTCTATTTGAGATTTTTAGATGTATAGTGTGTGAAGCTGAGAGGTAAAATATAGAATGTTAAGATTTTGAGTAACTAGCCGAAGTTTTACAACACTTCAAATATTGGCAGTGGAAAGTTTTACACACAGAAGTTGTCTAAAAGGATTGAATTTGACTGTTGCACTAATTGTTTTTTGGTAGGTTTCCAAACTGGCATTGACCTATCCATCGGATATAGCATTTCTTAAGTGTTATCCTCAGTTTCCTTTGGCTTTGATGACCTCGATGAGGACGTATTGGACTCATGTTCAAAGAGAACGTGATTTGTGGCTGTGGTCTGATAGGGGTGTCAAAAGTGTTGGACTGACTGTGGAAAGCACTATGAGAGAACTCATGGGTTGAGGTGAGTTGATCAAGTAGTCTAGCAGTGCTACTGCCAGAGAGATGAGCTTATAGGTGTACGCTACAATAACGGAGTCCCTTCGATAGCCTAACCATTGACTATGTACAATACGCCAGCGATGCTGTGGACAGAGCTGCAGAGAGTTGGACCCGTTTTGTTGGTTTATGTTGTCATAGTTGTGCCAACTAGCGTGGGGCATATGGGGAGGGAAGGCTGGTCACTATGGCGGTTCGTGGACCGTCCAGTTAGTGTTTGTCGCCCGGCTGTGTGGCTGGATTTGTTGGTGTGCAGCGTGTCCTGTCCGCAGTCTGGCATTTAGTCGCCACAGACTTAAATACAGTGTCGGCCTGGGCCTGAAATGATTGGTTTCCGCCGCCTCAGGATGAGAAGCTGTCTTCATCTAAAGTATGGGGATTCTAGTGGGGGGATATAGGTAGCACCACAGGCCGGAAGGACAGTTTTTCTCTGTTAAGATAGATAATTGCCTTTGAAATTTCTAAGCCAAAATGTAAAATGTTCCTGTTTTGAGTTAATTTAATGTGATGTGAGTGTAGGTCCTGCTCTATACCAAATTAGCATTCCCGCTGAGCTTCGCGGCTTCCCCTGTTACCAGCGCTGGTAGGTTTGGTGGATGGACTACCAGGCGTCTCTGTAACCTAGAGGGGCACCAGTGTGAGCCGTCTCCTCAGTACATGGTTTCTTTGCAGGGAACATGCATACGCGCGGCAGGTATAGTCTGACCGCGTTGCTACTCCCCTCACCCCCCCAATTTCCTTTGGTGAAGTCCGGGTTCCTGCTCTTTAGGCCAAAGGCAGATGACCTCAGACCTGGATATTCTAGGGATGATATAGTGAGGTATTTTGTTTGCCATAAGTGTCCAATGTTGTTGGTCGGGGTTTGGCTGGGGCCAGTAAGTGTGAGCAGAGCGCTGCTGGCATGTGGTACATGCCGTTGGCTTGGGCGAGTGTAAGAGTGGGGTTTGGGCCTGTTGCCCGCTCACTACCTGGGCGTATGTGTGTATTCTCTCTCTCTCTCTCTCTCCTCTCTCTCTCCTCTCTCCTCTCTCTCTCTCTCTCTCTCTCAGTAAACCAGTACAGGGCAGGGAGGGAGGGGTTTAGGAACGTCACATTGTGCTGAGAGTGAAAAGACTAGAAAAACGCTGGAATTGTTATAACAGGATCAAACTTTGCTGAATGAAACGAGAAACCTGATTTACGAACGGATCAAACTTTTACACTTTAAAGATCTATCTATACAGCTGTACTGTTACCTACTGTAGTCTCCAGTCACTGGCCTGATCAGAGGAAGAGAAAGAACAGAGTCAACAGACGCTGAGGTGAGTAGAGAGAAAGTAAAGAGATTGTCTGATATGGTGTTGCATAAAACAGTGTTTTTGCTATATTGTTCACACTGAGAAATGAACAATATACTTATTTTGTTTTTTCAAAATGTAGAATGACTGATTTCAGAGAGAGACTGGTAAAGCATTATGTCTTTTTGGTCTGTGTTCCAGCTCATGGCTTCCTCCTGTATTGTCCTGTCTGAAGAGCAGTTCCATTGCTCTATCTGTCTGGATGTGTTCACTGAGCCAGTCTCCATCCCATGATGGACACAACTACTGCAAGGCCTGTATCAGAGGATACTGGGACAGCATTGACTTGGTGCCAGTGTCCATGTGTAAAATAAGACATTTGATAAGAGACCAGATCTCTTTGTTAATACTTTCATTTCTGAAATGGCTGCTCAGCTCAAGAGATTGGCTCCAGTTGAAGCCACATCCATCACCCCAGACAAGCCCAGACAACATCCCTTTCCAAAACCGTAGAAGTGTCATGTGATGTCTGTACTGAGACAAAGCTCATGGCCCTGAAGTCCTGCCTGGTGTGTCTAGCCTCTTACTGTGAGACTCACCTGGAGCATCATCGGATAGTGGCTTCTTTAAAGAAACACAAGCTGATCGACCTGTGGAGAACCTGGAAGACAGGGTGTGTAAGAAGCATGAGAGACCCCTGGAGCTGTTTCTGTAGGAAAGACACCAGATGTGTGTGTGTCAGTTCTGCACCGAGACAGACCACAAGACTCACAAGACTGTCCCCATAGAGGAAGAGTATAGAGAGAGGAAGACTCAGATGAGGAAGACTAAGAGTAAAGTTCAGGAGATGATCCAGGAGAGACTGCTGAAGGTTAAGGAGATCAAACATGCAGTAGAGCTCAGCAAGAGAGATGCAAAGAGAGAGATAGCAGACAATGCAGAGGTCTTCACTGCTATGGTGCGCTGTATTGAGAGAAGCCAGGCTGAGCTCATTGAGGTGGTTGAGGGGAAGCAGAAAGCAGCAGAGAAGCGGGCTGAAGGGCTCATTGAAGAGTTGGAGCAGGAAATCACTGAGCTAAAGAGAGGAAGCACTGAGCTGGAGCAGCTCTCAGATATTGACGACCAGTTAATCTTTCTCCAGAGGTCCCCATCCCTCTGTACCATCCTTCCACCTACGAAGAACTGGTCTGAGATCAGTGTTCACAGCAGTCTAGGTGTAGAGACATTGAGGAGTACTGTGTCTCAACTGGAGAAAACACTGAATAAAGAGATGGAGAAGTTTCCTGAAGTCAAGTTGAAGAGGATGCAGCAGTGTGTAGTGGATGTCACTCTGGACCCTGATACAGCAAATCCTTGGCTCATCCTGTCTAAGGACCGGAAACAGGTCAAGTGTGTTGATATAAAGCAGAATCTACCGGCTAACCCAGAGAGGTTTGAAATTCATCCCCGTGTTTTAGGAAAGGAGGGGTTCTCCTCAGGGACTTTCTACTATGAGGTGCAGGTGAAAGGGAAGACGTGTTGGGCTTTAGGAGTGGCTAGAGAGTTCATAAAGAGGAAAGGGGTGAATCTACTGAGTCCTGTAAATGGATCCTGGACTGTGGAGCTGAGGGGTGGGAAGTACATTGCTGATGATGAACCTCATGTCCCCCTCACCCTGAGAGTGAAGCCCCAGAATGTGGGGGTGTTTGTGGATTATGAGGGGGGTGAGGTCTCCTTTTTTAATGTGGAGGCCAGGTCCCATATTTATTCTTTCACTGGCTGCACCTTCACTGAGAGACTCCACCCACTGTTCTCTACAGGCTATCATCCTTCCAACACAACTCCTCTTATCATCTCTCCCATCAAGTCTGACTGAGTTTAGTGAACAGGGAATTCAGTCACACAGACACAAAGCATATTATGTCCAATATGACTGTGTTTATATTTGTACATTCATTAGAGAATATGTTTGTATATGTTTATCAGCTTATTTATTGGTATTATGCTGATATCTTCTCTGATATCATAACATTGTATATTACAATGAAAATATAAAAGTTGTATCTTTGAGTCCATGTGCCATTGTGTCTGTGCCAAATCCTGTTGGATTTACAAACTAGGAATACATTACCCTTATTTCTCCTCTGACTTTCTGAAGAGTACATGATGTCCTGTAGTCAATGTGCAGTGGAGGTGACTCTGAGCCTGCTGCAGCATTTCCTTTTCTAATCCTGTCTGAGGGTTGGAGTCATAAAGCAGAAACTCCATAATAACACAGACTGATTTTACACAAATCCCTGTGTTTAAAAATGCAGGGGTTCTCCTCAGGGAGATTCCACTATGAGATGCAGATGAAAGGGAAGACCGGTTGGGCTTAAGGAGTGGCTAGAGAGTTCATCAACAGGAGGGGCTTTAATCCACTCAGCCCTGTACATGGATACTGGACTGTGGGACTGAAGAACGGGAATGACTATGGAGCTCGCACAGAGTCTGGAGTCTTGCTCTCCCTCAGAGAGAAGCTCCAGAAGGTGGGTGTTTGTGGATTATGAGGAGGGTGAGTTCTTCTTTTATGATGCGGAAGATAGATCCTACATATACTCTTTCACTGGCTGCACCTTCACTGAGACTCCACCCACTTCTCTCTACCAGCACTAATTATTTAGGTGATAACTCAGCTCCACTTATCATCTCTACCATCAAGCTTGACTGAGTGTAGTGAACATGGAATTCAGTCATCAAAATGAATGTGTAAAAATGTTACCATACATTTAGTAGTATAGGATAACTTACAAGTTGATGAGATACCACAATGAACAGTGTTTCTCTGGTGCTAATACTTTATATTGCAATAATAAAATAACATTTGTATATCTAGTCCATGTGTCATTTTTTTCCTCCTGTAGGATTTGCAAAATGCACATACATGCCCCCCTTGTTCATCCTCTTACTTTTTGAAGAGTACATCCAATTGGAAACACACAGAACACAGAGGCAGAGAGCTAGTTAAAGGTGATACTCATAAGGCCTTATCACCAGCTAAACCAGATAACACTTCTTGGACTTTTGATGACATTCCACTCAAGGTCCCATAAACCCAAGTTATTATGAACTAACATAATGAACAGTGCTAAAAGTGTTCTGAGAATATATTCAAGATGAAAAAATACATCTGTTTTTTATACGGTCTCATATGACTTATAACACTATGCCACACACTCTCTCTCTCTCTCTCTCTCTCTCTCTCTCTCTCTCTCTCTCTCTCTCTCTCTCTCTCTCTCTCTCTCTCTCTCTCTCTCTCTCTCTCTCTCTCTCTCTCTCTCTCTCTCTCTCTCTCTCTCTCTCTCTCTCAGTCAACACACGCTGAGGTGAGTAGAGAGAAGGTGAACAAATAGAATATGTGATACTTATTTGCTATGTTGTTACATGATAAAACAGTGTATTGAACAGTGTTGCTATATTGTTGACACCTAGAAATGAAACAGAATGATTAAAAAGAAGAAAACGAGATAGAATGACTGATTTCAGAGAGACTGTAAACATTATGTTTTTTGGTCTGTTTCCAGCTATGTCTTCCTCCTGTATTGTCCTGTCTGAAGAGCAGTTCCATTGCTCTATCTGTCTGGATGTGTTCACTGAGCCAGTCTCCATCCCATGTGGACACAACTACTGCAAGGCCTGTATCAGAGGAGACTGGGACAGCATTGACTTGTGCCAGTGTCCAATGTGTAAAGAGGTATTTAGCAGAAGACCTGAGCTTTGTGTCAACACTTTCATTTTTTAAATGGCTGCTCAGCTCAATAAGTTGGCTACAGTTGAAGCCACATCCATCACCCCAGGACAAGCCCAGACAACAACCCTCGCCAAACCTGGAGAAGTACCATGTGACGTCTGCCCTGAGGGAGAGCACAAGGCCCTGAAGTCCTGCCTGGTGTCTGGCCTCTTACTGTGAGACTCACCTGGAGCCTCATCAGACACTGGCATCTTTCAAGAAACACAAGCTGATCGACCCTTTGGAGAACCTGGAAGACAGGGTGTGTAAGAAGCATGAGAGACCCCTGGAGCTGCTCTGTAGGAGAGACCAGATGTGTGTGTGTCAGTTCTGCACTGAGACAGACCACAAGACTCACAAGACTGTCTCCATGGAGTAAAGAGTAAAGTTCAGGAGATGATCCAGGAGAGACTGCTGAAGGTTAAGGAGATCAAACAGACAGTAGAGCTCAGCAAGATAGATACAAAGAGAGAGAGAGCAGACAATGTGGAGGTCTTCACTGCTCTAGTGCGCTCCATTGAGAGAAGCCAGGCTGAGGTCATTTTGGAGATAGAGAAGAAACTTAAAGCAGCAGAGAAGCAGGCTGAAATAATCATTGAAGAGCTGAGGCAGGAAACCACTGAGTTACAGATGAGAAGCACTGAGCTGGAGCAGCTCTCAGATATTTAAGATCACCTCCTCCTCCTCCTCCTCCAGAGCTCTCCATCCATCTGCACCACCCTTCCAACTTCCAAGTACTGGTCTGATCAGTGTCCGCAGTGGTCTGTGTGTGGGGACTATGATGAGTACTGTCTCAGCTGTAAAATACTGAATAAAGAGATGGAAAAGTTGTGTGATGCTGATCTGAAGAGGACACAGCACTGTGCAGTGGATGTGACTCTGGACCCTCATACAGCGAATATCAAACTCATCCTGTCTGAGGACCGGAAACAAGTGAGATATGGAAGTATAAAACAGAATCTCCCTGCCAACCCAGAGAGGTTTCATAATAATGCCTGTGTTTTAGGGAATAAGTGGTTCTCCTCAGGGAGATTCTATTATGAGGTGCAGGTGAAGGGGAAGTCTATGTGGGTTTGGCTAGAGAGTGGCTAGAGAGTCCATCAACAGGAATGATTGTGATGAATCACCAAGTCCTGTAGATGGATATTGGACTGTAGGGCAGTGGAATATGAATGAATACAAGGCTTACGCTGGGCCTTGGGTCAACCTCTCCCTGAGACAGAAGCCCCAGCAGGTGGGGGTGTTTGTGGATTATGAGGAGGGTGAGGTCTCCTTTTATGATGTGGAGGCCAAGTCTCACATCTACTCTTTCACTGTCTGCACCTTCACTGACAGACTCTACCCATTCTTCTCAACTGGCACAAATATTCCTGGTGATAACTCAGCTCTACTTATCATCTCTACCATCAAGTCTGACTGAGTTTATTGAACAAGGAAAGGGGAATCACAGCAATATGCCTTATTCAATGTGGCGATATTTCTTCTTGCGATAGAGATTTCTTACTGCTAGTACTTCATGATGAAGAATACTTCTCTCATGTCCTAATACTGTTTTACAATGTATATTAAAAAGGTATTGCCTGTGAGTCTTTGTACAGTTGTTTTGTAACTACTCCTACTTATTCCTCCTCTCACTTTCAGTGAGATCATATTTCAAACACCCACAGCATACACAGATGAAGAGGGAGTTTCAAATGGTGCAGTGATACTGATAATGACTCCAAGCTAAAAGTACAATGCTTCTTGGACTTAACCTATCCAACCTCTAGGATAACCTAGAAAGTCCCATACAGTGATCCATAAAGTAATAACTCTCTGTCTTCTCCTCTTCCCCCTCTCTACACCCTACTGTCTCTCTCTCTCTCTCTCTCTCTCAGTGGGGAGGTCGAGTGTCCTAGATGACCGGGGGAAACTCATCCGGACCTTTGAGGTCTGCAACGTCAACCAGAACCCCGTCTCCAGGACAACTGGCTGCCACGCCCTTCCTCTTCCGCTTCTCGGCCCACCGAGTCTTTGGTGACGTGGACTGTGCCCACCTGCGCTCGCCCTCACCCTACTGCCGAGAACACTCACCCTCTACTACAAAACAGGCCGCTCAGAGAGAGCTGGAGAGGACATGGATGCTGAGGTAGGGCAGAAAGCTACACTTCCCATAACGCCCCTAATATCCCTTCTCCACCCGGCACAGCCAGAGGAGGACTGGCCACCCCTCCTAGCCTCGTTCCTCTCTAGGTTTCTTCCTAGGGTTTTGGCCTTTCTAGGGAGTTTTTCCTAGCCACCATGCTTCTACACCTGCATTGCTGCTGTGTTTGGGGTTTTTAGGCTGGGTTCTGTACAGCACTTTGAGATATCAGCTGATGTAAGAAGGGCTTATATAATAAATGTTGATTTGATTTGATTTAGGTGTAATGCCACATACACATGTTTCTAGTTGTGGAATGTCAGAATAAGACTTTGTTTTCATTTGATGTGCTATTTTGGTCGGAACATGCCTTAACCAGATAAGATTTTAGCTCGTTTGTTAAGCGGACGTTGCTCATTAATAAAGATAGCTAGCATTGATAAGCTGAACGTTGCCATTAATAAGATAGCTTAGCTTGATAAGCTGGCATTGCTATTAATAAAGATTAGCTAGCATTGATAAGCTGACGTTGCTATTAATAAAGATAGCTAGATTGATGAGCTGACGTTACCATGAATAAGATAGCTAGCATTGATAAGCGCACGTTGCCGATTAATAAGATAGTTTGGCTTGATGAGCTGACGTTGCCAATGAATAAAGATAGCTAGCATTGATAAGCTGACGTTGCTATTAATAAGATAGTAGGCTTGATGAGCTGACGTTGCATTGAATATAGACTAGTTGGCTTTGAGTCTACGTTGCTTTATAAAGATAGCTAGCATTGATAAGCTGACTTGCATTAATTAAAGATAGCTAGTATTGATAAGCTGACGTTGCATATTATAAGATAGTTGCTTGATGAGCTGACGTTGCTATTATAAAGATAGCTAGCATTGATAAGCTGACGTTGCATATAAATAAAGATAGCTAGCATTGATAAGCTGACAGTTGCCAATTAATAAAGATAGCTAGTATGATAAGCTGACGTTGCTATTAATAAGATAGTTGCTTGATGAGTCTGACGTTGCCATTAATAAAGATAGCTAGCATTGATAGAGCTGACGTTGCCATTAATAAAAGATAGCTAGCATTGATAAGCTGATGTTGCTATTAATAAGTAGTTGGCTTGATGAGCTGACGTTGCCATTAATAAAGATAGTTGGCTTGATGAGCTGACGTTACCATTAATAAGATAGCTAGCATTGATGAGCTGACGTTGCCATTATATAAGATAGCTAGCATTGATAAGCTGACGTTGCCATTAATAAAGATAGTTGGATTGATGAGCTGACGTTACCATTAATAAAGATAGCTAGCATTGATGAGCTGACGTTGCCATTAATAAAGATAGCTAGCATTGATAAGCTGACGTTACCATTAAAAAGATAGCTAGCATTGATGAGGTGACGTTGCCATTAAATAAGATAGTAGCATTGATAAGCTGACGTTACATTAATAAGATAGCTAGCATTGATGAGCTGACGTTTGCTAATTAATTAAGAGATAGCTAGCATTGATAAGCTGACGTTGCCATTAATAAAGATAGCTAGCATTGATAAGCTGACATTGCCATTAATGAAGATAGCTAGCATTGATAAGCTGACATTGCCATTAATGAAGATAGCTAGCATTGATAAGCTGACGTTGCAATTAATAAAGATAGATAGCTTGCTTAACACTGACAGTATGGTCACACTAGCTACATTATCCATATTGATAATGTTGTAGTTGTAGTTATGACAGAACAACCATTCCTGGACCTGACTCCAGAAGCCAACCACTGATGTAAGGTACCAGAAAACATGTTCTATAGATTGTGTTTCCTCGTGTCTACACAAGGCTGACTGTCCAATGCCCCATATATTGAGCATTATTTTTGTAGCAAGTATTTTATATAATCGCTTACAATGAAATGAACAAATTGATGTGTCAATTGTTGTTTTATATGTCAGTTCATGAACCTGATGCCAAGGTATTGGGACATCAAAAACTGACTTGAATTGTATATGGCAATGCTGTCAAACCTTTTTACTTGAAGTGAAACTGATACATTTTTGATTAATACTAAACAGTTTAAGCCATTTTAAGCCAAGACAAATTCTCTCTTCCCATGGTATTTATAGTTTCTAAAAACATCTGTCAAGACGGAGAGCATAAAGACTACATTTCCCAATATCCCATTTTCAAAGCGCGTTCCAAAAGCAAGGAAACAATGATGCTTTGGTTTGCCATAACATTCCTCTCATTCTCATCACCCTCAATCTCATTAAATAAACTACATTTCTCATCTGTGTGCTGCTCTCACAGAGGGAAGGATGCAGTATTTGTGGATGAATACATTTCTTCTTGGGGAAAGTTAGATACTGTTTAAAAATTCAAATAAGAGGCTGATGAGTGAAGTGTAGAGGAACGTAGAGTGGGGAGCAGTAGGAAGGCCAGGAGTCTGAGTCTCTGGGGAAAGTTAGCATGGTTATCTTGAAACTGGGGAGAATTAGATTAGATTAAAACACAGACTGTCACTGGNAGGAAGGCCAGGAGTCTGAGTCTCTGGGGAAAGTTAGCATGGTTATCTTGAAACTGGGGAGAATTAGATTAGATTAAAACACAGACTGTCACTGGTCCGCGACTGTTTATATTTGACTAAATGTGTACCCTCGGAGCTAACTGTTGCATACTCTTAAATACTTTAATCAACTGTTACATGCTTTTTATCTTATCCTTCTCCCTAATCCCTCACATTTTAATTTCCACAATGAAATGTATTACATGATCCCTCTCTCTCATCCCCCTCTCCTCCCTCTCTTCCTCCCCATCCCCCTTTCCCATCCCTGTCCAGCCGTCCAGTGGAGAGAAGGACACGAGGGAGGGCTGGGTGAAGATTGACACCATAGCAGCAGATAAGAGTTTCACCAAGGTGGAGCCCAGCCTGCCTCACCAGTACCAACCAGACCGCTACCGTCGGGTCAACATCAAGACCCGCAGCTTCGCTCCGCTCACACGCAATGGGTACTGTACGAGAACATTTGGAACAAATTCATGAAACAAATTCATCCCATATTCAAACCATGCTCATCACTTGTGACAAATAGTCCTTTGCCACTTTGTAGGCAACAGTGTGTGGTAACTAACTCACCTAAACACACACTGTTACCTATCTAGTGGTCCTTCAAATCAAATTAAACTTTATTTATCACATGCGCGTGTAGACCTTACTGTGAAATGCTTACTTACAAGCCCTTAACCAACAGTGCAGTTCAAGCCTGATAATAAGTTAACATGTTATGACCCTTGACCCCGGTTTCAGATTCGTCCTGGCCATCGTCGACAGCGGTGCATGCGTCTCTCTCATGGGTGTGTCCATCTTCTACCGCCGCTGCCCAGCAACCAATAGCTATCTTGCTTCCTATCCGGCCACACCCTCAGGGGCGGAGCCTACCGCCCTGGTCCCTGTGACTGGGACTTGTGTTCCCCACAGCCAAGCACAGGGAGGCTCCGCCCCCCGCATGCACTGCAACGCAGAAGGTGAATGGATGGTGCCGGTGGGTGGGTGCATCTGTGAAGAGGGATATGAGCCCAATCAAAACTGTCCCTTTGGAGACTCCATTAGCGACCAAGCCTTGCTACTGTCCCTGACTGATGTCTTGAGATGTCTGCTTCAATCATTATCCACCAGAATATTTCTGCCTAACTGAAGCCATCTATTTTGTAAAGTGCACAGGTCCCTTCTGCAGCACAAAGCACCCCAACATTCAATGATACTGCCACCCCATGCTCACGATTCGCGAATTCGGTGTTCTTCAGCGTTGCAAGCATCCCAACTTTTTCCTACCAAAACATAACGATGAGCCAAGCAGTTATATTTTTGTTTCATCAGAACCAGCGGGCCACTCTTCCTCCAAGAACAAATTTTCCCCATGTGCAGTTGCACCCGTGTCTGGCCTTCTCTTGGGGCGGTTTTGGAGCAGATGGCTTCTTCCTTGCCTGAGCGGC
>NW_019942684.1:19373-23388 GCF_002910315.2 Salvelinus sp. IW2-2015
AAGAAAAGAGACAGAAGAGAGAGAGGGAGGGAAAGAAAGCGAGGAGAGAGGAGGAGAGAAGGAAGAGACAGACGGGAGAGAGGAGAGGAAGAGGATAGAGAGAGAACAGACGGGAGACGACGGAGGGAGGAGAGGATAGAGAGACGACGGGAAGAGAGAGTAAGAATGAGAGAGCAGAAGGGAGGAAGTCGGAGAAGAGATAGAACAGAGGGAGAGAGGGAGGAGGAGAGGAACTAGAGGAGGGAGGAGAGGGAAAGACAGACGGGAGAGAGGGAGGTTATGAGAAGAGAGAGAGAGGTGAAGAGAGGGAGGAGAGGATAGCGATAGAGAGGGGGGAGAGGGAGATGAAGGGAGAGGAGAGGATAGAGATAGAAACGAGGGAGAGAGGTAGGAGAGGATAAGCAAGAGAGACAGAAGGTGAAGAGGGAGGGCGAGAGATAGAGAGAGAGAAGGGAGGAGGGATGGAGAGCGATAATGAAAGAGAAGACGGGAGAGAGGGAGGAGAGGATAAGAGATGAAGGGAGAAAAAGAGGGAGGAGAGGAATAAGAAGAAGACAGGGAGATGGGAGGAGGGAGAGGATGGAGAGACGGGAGAGAAGGGAGGAGAGGATAGAGAGAGACGAAGGGAGGACGAGGGGGAAGGCAATAGAGAAGAGACAAGGGGAGAGGAGGGAGGAGAGGATACGGAGAGAGAAGAGGTGGGGAGAGGGAGAGAGGGGAATAGAGAGAGAGGAAGCAGACAGTTTCAGGTTATGTCGATATAGGACTCGTTTTACTGTGGATATAGATACTTTTGTACCTGTTTCCTCCAGCATCTTCACAAGGTCCTTTGCTGTTGTTCTGGGATTGATTTTCACTTTTTGCACCAAAGTACGTTCATCTCTAGGAGACAGAATGCATCTCCTTCCTGAGCGGTAATGACGGCTGTGTAGTCCCATGGTGTTTATACTTGCGTACTATTGTTTGTACAGATGAATGTGGTACCTTCAGGCATTTGGAAATTGCTCCCAAGGATGAACCAGACTTGGAGGAGGTCTACAATTGTTTTTCAGAGGTCTTGGCTGATTTCTTTAGATTGTCCCATGATGTCAAGCAAAGAGGCACTGAGTTTAAAGGTAGGCATTGAAATACATCCACAGGTACACCTCCAATTGACTCAAAGTATGTCAATTAGCCTATCAGAAACTTCTAAAGCTATTACGTAATTTTCTGGAATTTTCCAAGCTGTTTAAAGGCACAGTCAACTTAGTGTATGTAAACTTCTGACCCACTGGAATTGTGGTTCCATGTAAAACCTTTTCCACGGAGGGTTCTATATGGAACCTAAAAGGGTTCTACCTGGAACCAAAGAGGGTTCTACCTGGAACCAAAAAGGCTTCTCCTATGGGTACAGCCGAAGAACCCTTTTGGAACCCTTTTTTCTAAGAGTGTACCTTAGCTGTTTGATCTGCGTTATGTTACATCTATTTTTTTACTTTTAAAAATTTATTCTTTACTTAACTAGACAAGTCAGTTAAGAAAAAAATCTTATTTGACGGCCTACCCCGGTCGAACCCGGACGGCGCTGGGCCAATTGTGCCCAACCCTACGGGACTCCCAATCACGGCCGGTTGTGATTCAGCCTGGAATCGAACCAGGGTCTGTAGTGATGACTCTAGCACTGAGAAACAGCACATTAGACCGCTGCACCACTCGGGAGCCCAATATGTCTAGGAAATATCTTTCTCCAGGTCATGTAACCTCATGTTGATATTATGACAGTAGGTACTGGAGCTATCTGATATGAACTGGATAGTGTTAAATGTTCAGACCTGTTTTTCTAAGAGGGACAATCCATTAAGGCATGAGGTGTTTTTATATGAGACTGAGTGTAACCAGGGCAGGGCTTATTAAAGGGACATGGAGCAGATTAGAACATGTTATTACCATTCAATATGCATTTCCTGGACAAACGTCGCTAACTACAGAATGTCACAGACGTACAGTGGAGAGATGGAGAGAGAAAGGGAGGAGAGGATAGAGATAGACAGACGGGAGAGAGGGAGGAGAGGATATAGATAGACAGACGGGAGAGAGGGATGGAGAGGAAAGAGATAGACAGATGGGAGAGAGGGAGGAAAGGATAGAGATAGACAGACGGGAGAGAGGGAGGTGAGGATAGAAAGAGACAGAAGGGAGAGAGAAAAAAGAGAGATCTCTCTCTGTCGCTCTACTGTCTTTCTCTGTCTCCTCATCTGTTTTGTCTCTCTGTCTGTCTCTCCTTTTACTCTGTCTCTCTCCCTGGTCATCTGTCTGTCTCTCCTGTCTGTCCCCTCTGCTTGAGTCTCTGTTTGTCTCTCTTTCTCTGTCTGTCTGTCTGTTATCTTACAGTCTGTCATGTCTGTCCTGCTCGTCGGGTCTTTCCCACACATGTCTGTCTGTCTGTCTGTTCTTTCTCCTGTCCTGTCTCTTGTCCTGTCTCTGTCTGCTCTGACTGTCCCCTGTCTGTCCTCTGTCTCTCTGTTTCGTCTCTGTCTGTCTTCTGTCTGTCCTCCTGCTTGTCTCTGTTTGTCTCTCTTTCTGCTACTGTCTGTCTGTCCTGTCTGTCTGTCTGTTCTGTGTCTGTCTCTGTCTGTCTGTCTGTCCTGTCTGCTCGGTCTTTACTGTCTGTCTTTCTCGCTGATGTCTAATTGTCTCTCTGTCTTGTCTGTCTTCCTGACTGTCTCTCTGTCCTGTTCTCTGTCTCTCTGTTTGTCTCTGTCCTGTCATTTCTGTCTTGCTCTTCTTTTCCCTGTTGCTCTCTCTGTCTGTCTGTCTTCTTCTGTTCTCTACTACTCTCTGTTGTCTCAGTGTCTGTCTCTCTTTTTCTCTGTCTCTCTCCCTGTATCTCTGCTGTCTCCTCTGTCTGTCCGCTCTGCTTGTCCTCTGTTTGTCATCTCTCTCCTCTTCTGTCTGTCTGTCTGTCTGTCTGTCTGTCCAGATCTGTCTGTCTGTCTGTCTGTCTTTCTGTCTGTCCCTTCTGTCCTCTGTCTGTCTGTCTGTTTGTCTTTCTCTGTCGTCTCTTGTCTCTTGTCTCTGTCTGTCTGACTGTCTCTCTGTCTGTCTCTGTCTCTCTGTTTGTCTCTGTCTGTCTCTCTTTCCCTGTCTCTGTCTGTCCTCTCTGTCTGTTCCCCTGTATGACTCTGTTTGTCCCTCTCTCTCTCTATGTCTGTCCTGTCTGTCTGTTCTGTCCTGTCTGTCTGTCTGTCTGTCTGTCTGGTCTGTCTGTCTGTCTGTCCCTCTTTTCTCTTGTCTGTCTGGGTCTGTCCATCTGTCTCTCTGTCTGTCTGTCCGTCTGTCCTCTCTAACTGTCTCTCTGTCTGTCTCTCTGTCTGTCTCCTCTGTCTGTCTACACTGTTTTTGTCTTTGTCCTTCTCTGTTCTTTGTCTTTCTCTGTCTGTCTTTCTCTCTCTCTCTCTCTGTCTTTCTTTGTTCTTTCTCTGTCTTCTCTGACTGTCTCTCTCTCTCTGTCTCTCTCTCTGTCTGTCTCTTGTCTCTCTTTGCCTGTCTGTCTCGGTCTGTCCGTCTGTCCGTCTGTCCGTCTCTTTTTCTGTCTGTGCTGTCTGTCTCTCTCTCTGTCTATCTTTGTCTTTGTCTGTCTGGTCTGTCTGTCTGTCTGTCTGTCTGTCTGTCTGTCTGTTCTGTCTGTTGTCTGTCTGTCTGTCTGTTCTGTCTGTCTCTGTGTCTCTGTGTCTCTGTGTCTCTCTCCTCTTCTCTCTGCCTGTCTGTGTGTTGGGTACAGAGTATTGACTCCATGGCTCAGACTGCCCCCCAGTCAGGACTGAGCTCCCCCGCCGTTCAACCATCTCACAGCTAGAACTCAGCAGAGCATAGCAGACCATGATGGAGGGAGGAGGGAGGAAGGAAGAAGGAAGGAAGGAAGGAAGGAAAAGGAAGGAAGGAAGGAAGGAAGGAAGGAAGGAAGGAAGAAGGCGAGGAAGGAGGGAGGGGAGGGGAGGTAGGGAGGAAGATAGAAAAATAAATAGAAAGAGAGAAA
>NW_019942684.1:23413-49647 GCF_002910315.2 Salvelinus sp. IW2-2015
AGAGGAGTAGGATAGAGAGAGAACAGACAGGAAAAGGAGGGAGAGAGGATAGAGATAGAACGACGGGATATGAGAGAGGAAGAGGTATAGAGAGAGAAGGGAGAGAGGTAGGAGAGAATAGAGAGAGACCAGAAGGGAGAGAGGGACGGAGGAGGATAGAGAGAGACAGAACGGAGAGAGGGGAGGAGAGGATAGAGAGAGACAGACGAGAGAGAGGCGAGGAGAGGATAAGATACGACAGTAAGGGAGAGAGAGAGGGGAGAGGATAGAGCTAGACAGACGAGAAAGGGTGAGGAGAGGATAGAGAGAGACCAAAGGGAGAGGGGAGGAGAGGTAGAAAAGACAGAAGGGGAGAGAGGGAGGAGAGGATAGAGAAGAGACACGACGGGAAGATGAGGGAGGAGAGGATAGTAGATAGACAGACGGGAGAGAGAAGGAGAGAGGAGAGGATAGAGATAGACAGAACGGGAGAAGAGGGGGAGAGGAATAGAAAGGGAGGGAGAGGAGGAGGGATAGAGAGGCGATGGGAGAAAGAGGGGAGAGGATAAAGAGAGGCAGGAAGGGAGAGAGGGAGGAGAGGATAGAGAGAGAACAGACGAGAGAGAGGGAGGAAGAGGATAGAGATAGACAGAACAGGAAGAGAGAGAGGAAGGATAGAAAGAGGAAGGGAGAGAGAGGAAGAGGAATAGAAAGAGAGAAAGGGAGAGAGAGGAGAGGATAGAAGAGAGACAGAAGGGAGAGAGAAAGGAGAAGATAGAAGAGACAGAAGGGGAGAAAGGAGGAGAGGATAGAGAGAGACAGAAAAGGGAGAAGAGGGAGGAGAAAGAAAAGAGACAGAAGGGAGAAGAGAGAGGAGAGGAAAGAAAAGACCAGAAGGGAGAGAGGGAGGAGAGGATAGAAGAGACAGACCGGGAGAGAGAGAGGAAGAGGATAGAGAGAACAGACGGGAGACGAGGGAGGGAGGAGAGGATAGAGATAGATCAGACGGGCAAGAGAGAGGTGAAGGAATAGAGAGAGACAGAAAGGGAGAGAAGAGGGGAAGGATTAGAGATAGAATACAGACGGGAGAGAGGGAGGAGAGGATAGAGAGAGACAGAAGGGAGGGAGGAGGAGAGGATAGAAAGAGACAGACGGGAGAGAGGGAGGTTTATGATAGAAGAGAGAGAAGCGGAGAGAGGGAGGAGAGGATAGCGATAGACAGAAGGGGGGGGGGAGAGGATAGAGATAGAAGGGAGAAGGGGGAGAGGATAGAGATAGAAGGGGAGAGAGGTAGGAGAGGATAAGCAAAGAGAGACAGAAGGAAGAGAGGCAGAGAGGATAGAGAGCGACAGAAGGGAGGGGGGATGGAGACGATAAGAAAGAGAAGACGGGAGAGACGGGAGGAGAGGAATAAAGATAGAAGGGAGAAAAAAAGAGGGAGGAAGAGGAATAGAAGATAGAAGGGAGAGAGGGGGAGAGGATGGAGGGAGAGAGGGCATGGAGAGGATAGAGAGTAGACGAGAGAGGGGAGAGGGGGAAGGCGAGGATAGAAAGAGACAGACGGGAGAAGGAGGGAGGAGAGGAAGTTAAAGAGATAGAAGGGAAGAGAGCTTAGGAGAGGTGGGACGAGGAGAGAGAGCAGGAGGGATAGAGAAGAGAGAGAGGAGAAGAGAAAGAAGAAGAGGAAGAGAGATAGGGGAGGATAGAGAGAGAGAGAAGAAGAAATAGAGGACGAAAGAAAGAGAAAAGAGAGAGGGAGGAGAGGATAGAGAGAGACAGAAGGGAGAGAGGAGGAGAGGATAGAAAGAGACAGAAGGGAGAGAGAGAGGGAGAGGATAGGAGGAGACCAGACGGAGAGATGAGGAGAGGAGGAGAGGAAGAGATAGACAGAAACGGGAGACGAGAGGAGAGGATGAGAGTAGAGACAGAGGAAGAGAGGGAGGAGAGGATAAGGAGAGAGACGGCAGAAGGAGGGAGGAGAGGATGAGGAGACGACGGGAGGAGAGGGGGAGGGATAGCGATAGCAGACGGGAGAGCAGGAGTAGGAGAGGCAATAGAGGAGAGACAGAAGGGAGAGAGGGAGTAGAGAGGAATAGAAAGACAGACAGGACGGGAGAGAGGGAAGGAGAGGATAGAAGAGAAGAAGGGAAGAGAGGAGGTTATTGATAAGAGAGGACGACAGGAGAGAAGAGGAGGAGAGGATAGAGATAGACAGCAAAGGGGGAGAGGGAGGAGAGGAAAGAAGATAGAAAAGGGAGAGAGGGAGGAGAGGATAGAGTAGAATGAGAGAGTAAGAGAGAGTAGGATAGAAGAGAGACAGCAGATAAAGAATATATTTGTTTACATTGAGGCAGAAGACAGAAGACAACAGTAGTAACACGGCAAAAAAAAACAGACAGTAAAGAGGAGAGGATGGAGAGCGATAAGGAGACAGAAGAGAGGCCAAGAGGGAGTATGAGCGGCAAGGAGAGGCGAGAGTCAGGAATAGACGAAGACCAGCAGAAGTTAGGCAGAGGCACCTGGTGGAATTACGTGGTTCTACGATGGCGCAAGACGAAGTATATGAATTAAGGTAATAGTGATGAGAGAGGGAGAAAAAAGAAACGTGTTAGAGGTAGAAAGAGAAGCAGAAGGAAGAGCGGAGAGATGAGTGGACAAGAATGGCCTGAAGAACTGAAGAGGTTAGGAGAGTCTGATGCGACCATTGAGGAGAATCAGAGGATGGTCGGCAGAAGTTTTAGTTGATAAGGAGCAAGTTTTAAAAGATAGAACTTTACCTATGGCCTGATATATCAGAGTCGGCAAGAAAGTGGAAATAAGAGGAGAGGAGGAGTAGGACGTAGAGAAGGCGAAGGCCTAACCAAGATATTGGCAGGGAAGTTTAGGGATGAACGAGCGCTAAATTAGAGTAGATTAGGATAGTTAAGGATGAGAGTATGTAAGGGAGAGATAAATAGCAGAATAGAAGAGGGAACGAAGGAAGCTAAGGGAGAGAGGAAAGGAAAACACGAGGGAGAGAAGAGAGATAGGGCAAAAGGAGTAGTGTACAGACGGAGAGAGAGGAGAGGATAGAGAGACGACAGAGGGAAGAAGGGAGGAGAGGATAAAGAGAGAGACGGTCAGAGAGGGAGGAGAGGAATAGAAGAGAGACAGCAAAGGGAAGAGAGAGAGGAAGAGGATAGAAAGAGAGAAGGGAAGAGAGAGGAGAGGATAGAGAGAGAGAGAGACGGAGAGAGAGGAGGAGAAGAATAGAAATAGAACAGGAAAGGGAGAGAGGGAGGAGAGGGATAGAAAGGAGACAGAAGGGAGAGAGAGAGGAGAGGATAGAGAGACGACAGACGGGAGAGAGGGAGGGAGGAGAGGATAGAGATAGACAGAAGCGGGAGAGAGAGGAGAGGATAGAGAGAGAACAGAAGGAGACAGGAGGAGAAGGATAAAGATGAGAGAGGCAGAGAGGGAAGGAAGGATAGAGAGAGACCAGACGGGAGAGAGAGGGGAAGAGGAATATGAGATAGACAGACCGGAGACAGTGGAGGAGAGGAATAGAAGAGAAGACAGAAGGGAGGAGAGGGAGGAAGGATAGAAAGAGACAGAAGGGAGAGAGGGAGGTTATGATAGAGAGAGCGAAGGGAGAGAGGGAGGCAGAAGGATAGAATATGACAGAAAGGGGGAGGGGCAAGAGAGGAATAGAGATGAAAGGGAAGAGAGGGAGGAGAGGATAGAGATAGAAGGGAGGAGGTAGGAGAGGATAGAGAGAGACAGAAGGGAGAGGGCAGAGAGAGGATAGAGAGAGAAGAAGGGAGAGGGGGAGGAGAGGAATAGAAAGAGACAGCGGGAGAGAGGGAGGAGGGATACGAGATAGAAGGGAGAGAGGGAGGAGAGGATAGAGATATGAAGGACGAGAGGGAGGAAAGGATAGAGCTAGACAGACTGGAGAGAGGGAGGTGGGATAGAGAGGACAGAAGGTAGAGGGGGGAGAGAGGATAGGAGAGACAGACGGAAAGAGGGAGGAGAGGAACGTAGAGTGATGAAGGGAGAGAGGGAGGAGAGGACTAAGAGAGAGACAGAAGGGAGAGGAGGGAGGAGAGGATAGCGAGAGACAGACGTGGAGAGAGGGAGGAGAGGATAGAGAAGAGACAGATGAGAGAGGAGGGAAGGAGAGGATAGAGATGAGACCAAAGGGAGAGAGGGAGAGAGAGTATAGAAAAGACAGAAGGGAGAGAGGGAGGAGAGGATAAGAGCGAGACAGAAACGGGAGAGAGGGAGGAAGAGGATAGAGATAGACAGAACGGGAGAGAGAGAGAGCGAGAGAGAGAGGAATAGAGATAGACAGACGGGCAGAGAGGGGGGAGAGGATAAAGAGAGACAGAAGGGAGAGAGGGAGGAGAGGATAGATAGAGACAGACGAGAGAGAGGGAGGGAGAGGACTAGAGATAGACAGACGGGAGAGAGAAGATGGGAGAGGAGAGGTAGAGATAGACAGACGGGAGAGAGGGAGGAGAGGATAGAGAGAGACAGAAGGGAGAGGAGAGAGGAGAGGATAGAAAGAGAGAAGGAGAGAGGAGGAGAGGATAGAGAGAGAAGGAAGAGGGATAGAGAGAGAAGGGAGAGGAGGAGAGGATAGAGAGAGACAGAAGGGAGAGAGGAGGAGCAGGATAGAAGAGACAGAAGGAGAGAAGGGAGGAGAGGATAGAGAGAGACAGAACGGGAGAGAGGGGGAGAGGATAGAAAGGACAAAGGGAGAAAGAGGAAGGATAGAAAGAGAGAAGGGAAGAGAGGAGAGGATAGAGAGAGGAGAAGGGAGAGAAGAGAGAAAGATAGAAATAGACAGAAGGGAGAGAGGGAGGAGAGGATAGAGGGAGAGAACCGAGAAGGAGAGAGGGAGGCGAGAATAGAAAGAAGACAAGGAAGGGAGAGAGAGAGGAGAGGATAGAGAGAGGACAGAAGGGAGAGGGAGGAGAGGATAAGAAAGAGACAGAAGGGAGAGAGGGAGGAGAGGATAGAAAGAGAACAGAAGGGAGAGAGGGAGGTTATGATAGAGAGAGAAGAAGGGAGAGAGGGAGGAGGGATATAGATAAGAACAGAAAGGGGGAGAGGGGAGGAGAGGATCAGAGATAGAAGGGAGAGAGGGCGGAGAGGATAGAGATGAAGGGAGAGAGGTAGAGAGGAAGGAGAGACAAGAAAGGGAGAGCAGGCAGGAGAGGATAGGAGAGACAAGAAGGGAGAGGGGGGAGGAGAGGATAGAAAGAGACAGAACGGAAGAGAGGGAGAGAGGATAAGAGATAAGAAGTAGGAGAGAAAGGGAGGAAAGAGGATAGAGAATAGAAGGAGAGGATGGGGGGGGGAGAGGATGGAAGGGCAGAGAGGAGGAGAGGAAGTAGAGAGAGACAGAAGGTAGAGGGAGGAGAGGATAGAAAGAGAAATCAGAACGGGAGAGAGGGAAGGAGGATAGAGATAGAAGGGAGAGAGGTAGGAGAGGATAGGAGAAGAGAAACAGAAGGGATAGAGGCCAGGAGAGGAAGAGAGAAGACAGAAGAGGAGAGAGGGCGGAGAGGATGAAAGAAGAGACGAGGAGAGAGAGAGGAGAGGATAGAGAATAGAAGAGAGAGAGGAGGAAGAGGATATGAGAGAGAGAGGGAGAGAAGGGCGGAGAGGATAGAAAGAGAGAAGAGAGCGGGAAAGAGAGAGAAGGAGAGGAATAGAGATAGGAAAGGGAGAGAAGGGAGGAGCAGGATAGAGAGAGACCGAAAGGGAGAGAGCGAGGAGAGGAATATGAAGAGACAAGAGACGGAGAGAGGGAGGGAGGATAGAGAGACAGACAGACGGGAGAGAGAGGAGGAGAGGATAGAGAGAGACACGAAGGGGAACAGATATTATGCCCATGGAACCATGTGTATCATGTCTCCTGTGTGTGGGCCTTATCTCTGCGCTAGGACAAGTGTGTGTGTGTGTGTGATGTGTGTGTGTGTGTGTGCTGTGTGTGTGATGTGTGTGCTGTATGTGTTGTGTGTGTGGTGGGTGTGTGTGTGTGTGGTGTGTGTGGGTGTGGTGTGTGTGTGTGTGTGTTGTGTGTGTGTGTGTGTGGTGTGTGTCAGATTAGAAGCTGGGGAGCAAGAGAGAAGGAGCACATGAGAGAAGAGAGAGAGAGAGAGAGAGGAAGAGAGAGAAGGAGAGAAGAGACGGAGAGAGAGAGAGAGAGAGAGAGAAGAGAAGAGAGAGAAGAGAGAGAGAGAAGGAGAGAGAGAGAAAGAGAGAGAAGAGAGAGAAGAGAAGAGAGAGAGAGAGAGAGAGAGAGAGAGAGAGAGAGAGAGAGGAGAGAAGGAGAGGAGAGATGAGAGAGAGAGAAGAGAGAGACGCAGAGAGAGAGAGAAGAGAGAAGAAGAGAGAGAGAGAGAGAGAGAGAGAGAGGAGAAAGGAGCAAACTTGGGTCAGTGATATATCTAAATACCAAAGTACTTGATGTCAACAGGCAAATTATAACACTTCAATTGCTCCATCCATCTCTCGCTCGCTCTCTCTCTCTCTCTCATCTCCTCCTTTGTTTCTGCTTTATTAATTCTCTTTTGGTTCTTTCCAATCTTTTTCTACTATTTTTTTCTTTCTCTCTCTTATCATGTGTCCCTCTCTTTTCTCTCTGCCACCATGATCAGTCCCATCCCTTTCCTTTCAAACCCCACCCCACACCCACACTCTCTCTCTCTTTTAATCTCTCGGTCAGAGTTAATGCATTGCAAGTGTCCAACTGCCTGTTTGTTAATGGGTGTTTTTTATTAACATCATCTCACCCCCATACTCTATACTATAACTTCAGTACCACATACCTCTCTCTCCCTACCCTGTTCCCACCCTCCCTTCCCTCAGTATAGTGAGTGGTAATGTAAAGACATGCGCGCCTCTCTTCCCCCTCAGTATAGTGAGTGGTAATGTAAGCATGCGGACCTCCTCCTTCCCTCAGTAAAGTGAGTGGTAATGAAAGACATGTGGGCCTCCTTCCTTTCACTCAGTATAGTGAGTTGGAAAGTAAAGACATGCGGATCCTCCTCTTCACCTCAGTATAGTGAGTGGATAATGTAAAGACAAGACGGACCTCCTGCCCCTGTTTTTTTATTTTTCATTTTATTATCTTCCCTCAAGTATAGTGGTGGTAATGTAAAGAAATTGCGGACCTCCTCCTTCCCTCAGTATAGTGAGTGGTAAACGCCTAGTAAAAGATGCGGCCTCCTCCTTCCTCCAGTATAGTGGAGTGGTAAGTAAGACAATGCCGGGCCTCCTCCATCCCTCAGTATAGTGAGTGGTAATGGTAGACAATGCGGACCTCCTCCTTCCCTCAGTATAGTGAGTGGTAATGTAAAGCCATGGCGGACCTCCTCCTTCCCTAGTATAGTTGAAAGCTGGTAATGTGAAAAGACATGCGGACCTCCTCCTCCCTCCTCAGTATAGTGAGTGGTAATGTAAGACATGCGGACCCCTCCTTTCCCTCAGTATAGTGAAGTGGTAATCGGTAAAGACAATGCGGACTCCTCCTTCCTCAAGTGTGTGAGTGGTAATTTAAAAGACATGCGGGCCCTCCCTCCATACCTCCTAAGTATAGCTGGAAAGATGGTAATGTAAAGGGACATGCGGTCCCTCCTTCCCTCAGTAATAAGTGAGGTGGTAATGTAAAGACATGCAGGACCTCCTCCTTCCCTCAGTATAAGTGAGTGGTAATGTAAAAGACTGCGGACCCTCTCCTTCATCCCTCAGTATAGTGGAGGTGGTTAAATGTAAAGACATGCGGCCTGCTTCATAACCCTCAGTATGTGAGGTTTGGGGGTTTTAAATTGAAAAAAGACATGCGGGCCTCCTCTTCCCATCAGTATAGTGAGTAGGTAATGTAAAGAATGCCCGGACCTCCTCCTTCCCTCAGTATAGTGAGTGGTAAATGTAAAAACATGCGGGCCCCTCCGCCCTAGTATAGTGAGTGGTAATGTTAAGACATGCGGGCCTCCTCCTTCACTCCAGTAATAGTGAGTGTAATGTAAGACACATGTGGGCCTCCTCCTTCCCTCAGTCAATAGTGAGTGGTAATGTAAAGACATGCGGACCTCCTCCTTCCTCAGTATAGTGAGTTGGTATGTAAAACATGCAGACTCCTCCTCCCTCAGTAAGTGATGGTAATGTAAGACAATGCGGGCCTCTCCTTCCCTCAGTCTACGTGAGTGGTAATGTAAAGACATGCGGACCTCCTCTTCCGCTCAGTTAGTGATTGGTAATAGTAAAGAATGCGGCGCCTCCTCCTTCCCTCAGTAATAAATGTGGGGAGTGGTAATGTAAAGACATAGCGGGCCTCCTCCTTCCCTCCCCAAAGGTTTAATAGTTGAGTGGATAATGTAAAGACATGCGGAGTACCTCCTTCGCTCAGTATAGTGAGTGTAATTGTAAAGACATGGCAAGGCCTCCTCCATCCCTCAAGTATAGTGGCAAGTGGTAAGTAAAAGACATGCGGGCCCTCCTCGCTTCTCTCAAGTATAGATGAGTGGTAAGTAAAGACATGCGGACCTCCTGCAATTCCCTCAGTAAAAGTGAGTGGATAATAGTACAGACATGCAGGCTCCTCCATTCCCTCAGTAAGTGAGTGGTAATGTAAAGACATGCAGGCCTCCTCCTTCCCTCAGTAATAAGTGAGTGGGTATGGTAAAGACAGCAGGCCTCCTCCTTGCCTCAGTATCAGTGAGTGAGTAACCGATAAAGACATGCGGACCATCCTCCTCCTTCAGTATAAGTGAGTGGTAATGTAAAGACATGCGGCGCTCCTCCTTCCCTCAGTATAGTGAAGTGGTAATGTAAAAGACATGTGGCCTTCCTCCTTCCCTCAGTATAAGTGAGTGGTAATGTAAAAGACATGCGGGCCTCCCTCCCTCAGTATAGTGAGTGGTAATGGTAAAGACATGCGGACCTCCCTCCTTCCCTCAGTATAAGTGAGTGGGTAATGTAAAAAGACAAATGCCGGGGCCTACCTCCATCCCTACAGTAATAGTGAGTGGTAATGTAAGACATGCGGACCCTCCTCCTTCCCTCAGTATAGTGGAGGTGGTAATGTAAAGACATGCGGACCTCCTTCATCCCTCATAAGGAGTGGTAATGAGAGAGACATGCCAGGCCCTTCCTTCAATACCCTTCAGTATAAGTGAGGGTAATGAAAAGACAATCGCCAGGCCACCTCCTTCCTCAGTATAGTGAGGTGGTAATGTAAAAGACATGCGGGCCTCCTCCCTTTACCTCAATATAGCTGAGTGGCAATGTAAAGAACATGCGGACCTCCTCCTTTCCCTCGTAGTGAAGTGGAATGTAAAGACATGCGGACCCTCCTTCCCTCAGATATAGTGAGTGGTTCAAATGTAAAGACATGCGGACCCTCCTCCTTCCCTCAGTATAGTGAAGTGGATGTAAGACATGCCCGGACCTCCTCCTTTCCCTCAGTATAGTGAGTGGTAAACGTAAAGACATGCGGACCCCCCCTCCCTTCCTCAGTATAAAAGTGAGTGGTTAATGTAAAGACATGCAGGCCTCCTCAATCCCTCAGTATAGTGAGTGGTAATAGTAAAGACTGCGGAAGACCTCCTCACTTCCCTTCCATAGTGATGGTAAATTTAAAGCCAATGGCGGACCTCTCTTCCCTCAGTATAGTGGAGTGGTAATGTAAAAGAATGCGGACCTCCTCCTTCCTCAGTAATAGTGAGTGGTAATGTAAAGACATGCGGACTCCCCTTCCCTCAGTATAGTGAGTTGGTAATGTAAAGACCATGCGGACCTCTCCTTCCCTCAGTGTAAGTGAGTGTAAATGTAAAGACATGCGGGGCCTCCTCCACCCTCAGTATAGTGAGTGGTAAATGTAAGACATGCGGACCTCCTCCTTCCCTCACGTATAGTGAGTGGTAATGTAAAAGACATGCGACCTCCTTCATCCCTCAGTATAGTGAAGTGGTAATGTAAAGAACATGCGGCCTCCTTCATCCTCAGTATAGTGAGTGGATAATGAAAAGATATGCGGAGCCTCCTCCTTCCCTCAAGATAGTGAGTGGTAATGTAAAGAACATGCGGACCTCCCTCCTTCCCTCAGTATAGTGGAGTGGTTAATGTGGGAGAGAGAGGAATGACTGAGGGAGAGAGGGAGAAGGGAGGTAGGGATTGGAACTAGGAAGGAGAGAACAGAGCATGACAGACTAAAGCTTCGGCCCAAGGTACGAACATGCACCTTACACCTTGCTTGTTAAAGCATGCCTTTCAGAGATCAATGACAACACACAGTGATCATTTTTTGAGTTGTGACTGGGTGACATATGTCACAGCACAACTGTTACATACACACACACACGGCCAGAAGGGAGGAGTTCCCTGCCCATCAGCCCTCTGCTAGCCCCAGGGCGTGGCTGGACTTACTATGGTCTCATTATCATGTCAGCAGTTAGGGGAAATATTAGTGCCCAGGGAGGGAGAGAGAGAGATTGAAAGAAAAAGAGAGAAAGAGAGGGGGGAGAGAGTGAAAGAAAAAGAGAGGGTGGGAGAGGAAAGGGAGAGAGAGTGAGAGGAGAGAGAAAGAGAGATCCCTAAGTACAGACTGAGGTAGAGATACAGGGATGAAGAAGGGAAAAAGATGGGAGGGAACATCAGCAAGGACGGAGAGAGAAAAATGGGAGCAAAGAAAGACAGAGCAATGGATAGAGAAAAAGAGCGGAGGAGATGGCGGAGGGATGGATAGAGAAAAGAAGGGAGGGAGGGGGAGTGGCAAAACTAATGGTCCTGGTCAGGAGAGATAGCAGTCAATCAATCATGTTTTAACAGAAGCAGTGGGCCCAGGAGGACTCTTAAGAAGTGCTTATTTAATTACAAGTTCCTTTGCTTATATTTATGGGCTATCACTCCTTCAAATATTAACCTTCCAGCCAGTCCACGGAGGGTTGGGGCGGGGGAGAGGGGAGGTGCAGGCCAGACAGGACTTTGTTTCCTGAGGGCTGGGCTTTGGGTCCTTAAAAAAAACAACAACAAAAAACATTTATTTTACTATAATTGTTATTATAATTTATTATTATTATAGGAAGGAGGGTTGGTTTTGGTTAGCCATCATCATTATATTCCATCACTTCTGGTTTTTATCATCTCCTTCTAGTCAGGGACTGATTCAGACCTGAGACACAATTGAACAGCCCTGGCCTGGACAGTCTAGCTCTAGCTGGATTGTAAAAATTGTGAACCACTGTAAAACAAATGTCAAAATCAGATTTTCCCGCTTAGTCACTCGCTCGTTCGCTCCAGTGTCTCATGAAGAGCAAATTGACAAATTAACAGAACAATATGGTAAAAATGTCTGAGATATGTAAAACAACAATGCTGCTCCATAGGTGGTAGATCTAACACATTTCCACTGGCTGGGCTGCCACCACATCTGGTGCTCCATCTCAGCACGGCGCTGTTCTGTGGTTAATTGGCCAACAGCTATGGTGTGTTCTCACCTCACACACACTCGGCTGTATGGCTAGCACATACTCTACTGCAGTAGATGTGTGTCTGTGTGAGTGTGTGTGTGTAGTTCCCTGTAGAACTAATGTAGACAGGTCTGTAGAACTAATGTAGACAGGTCTGTAGAACTCGTGTAGACAGGTCTGTAGAACTCGTGTAGACAGGTCTGTAGTACTCGTGTAGACAGGTTGTAGAACTCGTGTATGACAGGGTCTGTAGAACTCGTGTAGACAGGTCCTGTAGAACTCGATGTAGACACGGTCTGTAGAACTCTGTAACGTCTGGCTGTAGACAGGTCTGTAGAACTCGTGTAGACAGGTCTGTAGAACTCGTTGTAGACCGGTCTGTAGAACTCAATGTAGACAGGTCTGTAGAACTCGTGTAGACAGGTCTGTAAGAACTCAGTGTAGACAGGTCTGTAGAAATCGTGTAAGACAGGTCTGTAGAACTATGTAGACAGGTCTGTAAGACTCGTGTAGACAGGTCTGGTAGAACTCGTGTAGATCAGGTCTGTAGACGTGACAGGTTCTGTAGAACTCGTGTAGACAGGTCTGTAGAAGACTCGTGTAGACAGGTCTGTAGAACTCGTGTAGACAGGTCTGTAGAACTAATGTAGACAGGTCTGTAGAACTCGTGTAGACAGGTCTGCAGAACTCATGTAGACAGGTCTGTAGAACTCGTGTAGACAGGTCTGTAGAACTCATGTACAGGTCTGGAGAACTAATGTAGACAGGTCTGTAGAACATCGTAGACAGGTCTGTAGAACTCGTGTAGACAGGTCGTAGGAACTCGTGTAGACAGGTCTGTAGAACTCGTGTAGACAGGTCTGGAGAACTAATGTAGACAGGTCTGTAGAACTCATGTAGACAGGTCTGTAGAACTAATGTAGACAGGTCTGTAGAACTCATGTAGACAGGTCTGTAGAACTCGTGTAGACAGTCTGTGAACTCATGTAGACAGGTCTGTAGAACTCGTGTAGCAGGTCTGGAGAACTCGTGTAGACAGGTCTGTAGAACTCATGTAGACAGGTCTGGAGAACTCGTGTAGACAGGTCTGTAGAACTCGTGTAGACAGGTCTGGGAAGAACTAATGTAGACAGGTCTGTAGAACTCATGTAGACAGGTCTGGAGAACTCGTGTAGACAGGTCTGTAGAACCCATGTAGACAGTCTGTAGAACTCATGTAGACAGGTCTGTAGAACTCGTGTAGACAGGTCTGGAGAACTCGTGTAGACAGGTCTGTAGAACTCATGTAGACAGGTCTGGAGATCTCGTGTAGACAGGTCTGGAAACTCGTGTAATACAGGTCTGGAGATAATGTAGACAGGTCTGTAGAACTCGTGTAGACAGGTCTGGAGAACTCGTGTAGACAGGTCTGGAGAACTAATGTAGACAGGTCTGTAGAACTCATGTAGACAGGTCTGGAGAACTCGTGTAGACAGGTCTGTAGAACTCATGTAGACAGGTCTGGAGAACTCGGTGTAGACAGGTCTGTAGAACTCGTGTAGACAGGTCTGGAGAGAACTAATGTAGACAGGTCTGTAGAACTCATGTAGACAGGTCTGGAGACTCGTGTAGACAGGTCTGTAGAACTCATGTAGACAGGTCTGTAGACTCATGTAGACAGGTCTGGAGAACTCGGTAGACAGGTCTGGAGAACTCGTGTAGAAGGTCTGTAGACTCATGTAGACAGGTCTGTAGAACTCGTGTAGACAGGTCTGGGAACTCGTGTAGACAGGTCTGGAGAACTAATGTAGACAGGTCTGTAGAACTCGTGTAGACAGGTCTGTAGAACTCGTGTAGACAGGTCTGGAGAACTAATGTAGACAGGTCTGGAGAACTAATGTAGACAGGTCTGTAGAACTCGTGTAGACAGGTCTGGAGAACTCGTGTAGACAGGTCTGGAGAACTAATGTAGACAGGTCTGTAGAACTCATGTAGACAGGTCTGTAGACTCGTGTAGACAGGTCTGGAGAACTCGTGTAGACAGGTCTGGAGAACTAATGTAGACAGGTCTGTAGAACTCGTGTAGACAGGTCTGGAGAACTCGTGTAGACAGGTCTGTAGAACTCGTGTAGACAGGTCTGGAGAACTCGTGTAGACAGGTTGAGACTATGAGACAGGTCTGTAAGAACTAATGTAGACAGGTCTGGAGAACTATGTAGACAGTCTGGAGATCTCGTGTAGACAGGTCTGGAGAACTCGTGTAACAGGTCTGAAGAACTATGTAGACAGGTCTGTAGAACTCGTGTAGACAGGTCTGGAGAACTCGTGTAGACAGGTCTGGAGAACTAATGTAGACAGGTCTGTAGAACTCGTGTAGACAGGTTCTGTAGAACTCGTGTAAGACAGGTCTGGAGAACTAATCTAGTAGCGTGTCTCAGTGAACAGGGAACATCGAGAACTTTGTAGAACAGGTCTGTAGAACTCGTGTAGACAGGTCTGGAGAACTCGTGTAGACAGGTCTGGAGAACTAATGTAGACAGGTCTGTAGAACTCATGTAGACAGGTCTGTAGAACTCGTGTAGACAGGTCTGGAGAACTCGTGTAGACAGGTCTGGAGAACTAATGTAGAACAGGTCCTGTAGAACTCGTGTAGACAGGTCTGTAGAACTCGTGTAGACAGGTCTGTAGAACTCGTGTAGACAGGTCTGGAGAACTCGTGTAGACAGGTCTGGAAGAACTATGTAGACAGGTCTTGTAGAACTAATGTAGACAGGTCTGGAGAACTCGTGTAGACAGGTCTGTAGAACTCCTGTAGACAGGTCTGGAGAACTCGTGTAGACAGGTCTGGAGAACTCGTGTAGACAGGTCTGTAGAACTCATGTAGACAGGTCTCACTTTCTTAGCAAATGCAGTTAGCTAGTTTAGCCTACTCAAACACCCAGCTCAAACAGAGAGGGATGCTATGTCAGCTAGCTGGCTATCCAACACTGGAGATCTTCCAAGTCGAGCTAATGTGGTATCTCAGGAAGTCTGCCCCTAGGGTTAGTGATAGAGGGAAAGTACGTGCCGCGACGTTGGCTCCCTCTGCTGGGAGTACCCGGGCTGGGCACCCCAACGCTGATGGCACCAAATAGGGGAGAGTGCCAACTGTCTGTGGAGGCCACATAAATGGAGAGCCGTGTCACACCGCAAGAGGAAAAAGGAGAGGCAGGGAGTGAGCCTACAGACGGGAAGCTCCCGGGGCACGGAACCGAATAAAACGAGGCGACCCAGAAGAAGGGAAGAGCCAACCATAAGTTTGTTATGTTTATTTTATGTTGTCCAATAAAGGTGTATTTTCTGACTTTAACCTCCTTGTCTCTGTGTCCATCTCTGTGCACTCAAACCCAACACCTCACMGTTTACCACAGTAAGCTTTTGGTTTTATTAATTTATTGCCAACGGGGCACACCGGTGTAACTGCTAAACTGCTTGCTGTACACTGTACTGCATGAGTGAGAATGCTCAGCGTTCAACACCATAGTACCCTCAAAGCTCATCACTAAGCTAAGGATCCTGGGACTAAACACCTCCCTCTGCAACTGGATCCTGGACTTCCTGACGGGCCGCCCCCAGGTGGTGAGGGTAGGTAGCAACACATCTGCCACGCTGATCCTCAACACTGGAGCTCCACAGGGGTGCGTGCTCAGTCCCCTTCTGTACTCCCTGTTCACCCACGACTGCATGGCCAGGCACGACTCCAACACCATCATTAAGTTTGCAGATGACACAACAGCGGTAGGCCTGAACACCGACAATGATGAGACAGTCTATAGGGAGGAGGTCAGAAGCCTGGCAGTGTGGTGCCAGAATAACAACCTATCCCTCAACGTGACCAAGACTAAGGAGATGATTGTGGACTACAGGAAAAGCAGGACCAAGCACACCCCCATTCTCATCGACGGGGCTGTAGTGGAGCAGGTTGAGAGCTTCAAGTTCCTCGGTGTCCACATCAACAACAAACTAGAATGGTCCAAACACACCAAGACAGTTGTGAAGAGGGCACGACAAAGCCTATTCCCCCTCAGGAAACTAAAAAGATTTGTCATGGGTCCTCAAATCCTCAAAAGGTTCTACAGCTGCAACATCGAGAGCATCCTGACTGGTTGCATCACTGCCTGGTATGGCAATTTGCTCGGCCTCTGACTGCAATGCACTACAGAGGGTAGTGTGTAGGCCCAGTACATCACTGGGGCTAAGCTGCCTGCCATCCAGGACCTCTACACCAGGCGGTGACAGAGGAAGGCCCTAAAAATTGTCAAAAGGATCCAGCACCCCAGTTCATAGGACTGTTCTCTCTGACTACCGCATGGCAAGCGTGGTTACCGGAGTGCCAAGTCTAGGACAAACAAGGCTTCTCAACCAGTTTTTACCCCCAAGCCATAAGACTCCGATACTGAGACAGGTAATGCAAATGGCTACCGACTATTTGCATTTGTGTGCTTTTTTTTGCATGCGTTCACCGGCAGCTGTTATTTTGTGGCACTGAAGTCACAAGCAAAGTGATCATGCTGTTTGTATGTGGGCTGCTACGAAAGTGAACTGTGTTTGTGGTGATCAGGGTGTATTCATTCTGCTGATTCTCTTAACAAACATTTCTTAAACGGAAGCAAAGGAACAAAATGGGGATTAACATACCTGAATATGCCTCCCGGGTGGCGCAGTGGTCTAAGGGCTGTCCACTCTGCTGTGCCACCAGAGACTCTGGGTTCGCGCCCAGGCTTTGTCGAGCCGGCCGCGCTGCGGACGGGTCCGTGGGGCGACGCAAATGGGCCTAGCGTCGTCCGGGTTAGGGAGGGTTTGGCGTAGGGATTATACTTGTCTCATCGCGCACCAGTGACCCCTGTGGCGGGCCGGGCGCCAGGTGCACGGTGTTTCCTCTGACACATTGGTGCGGCTGGCTTCCGGGTTGGCGCTGTGTTAAGAAGCAGTGCGGCTTGGTTGGGTTGTGTTTCGGAGGACGCATGGCTTTCGACCTTCGTCTCTCCCGAGCCCGTACGGGAGTTGTAGCGATYAGACAAGATAGTAATTACTAAAAATTGGATACGACGAACTTGGGGAGAAAAGGGGGTAAACATTTAAAAAACCATACCTGAATATGTACAATAGAAACTTTTGTTTGTCACCTTGATTACTCACATTTTTCTGTCAGTGTAAACTGACATTCATAGGCTAGGTTGTAGCAACCTCATGATGGGTATAGGGAAAATGTTTGTATCATGTAGTAGCCTAAACCTATCAATGTTACATTGAACTGGGTGAATGGAATATGAATGACAGTAATCCAAAAATGCTGTAACAGAAATAAGGACATGCTCATTAAAAAAATCGTCCTCCCTCATCTTAAACGTCAGCGACAGCCACTGATGTAGAACTACTGAAGAAAGCTCTAGAACTACTGTACACATCTCTAGAACTACTGTAGACAGCTTTAGAACTACTGTAGACAGCTCTAGAACTACTGTGGACATCTCTAGAAATACTGTAGACAGCTCTAGAACTACTGTAGACAGCTTTAGAACTACTGTAGACATCTCTAGAAATACGGTAGACAGCTCTAGAACTACTGTAGACACCTCTGTAAAACTACTGTAGACATCTCTGTAGAACTACTGTAGACACCTCTCTAAATCTACTGTAGACAGCTCTAGAACTACTGTAGACAGCTCTCTAAATCTAATGTAGACAGCTCTAGAACTACTGTAGACAGCTCTAGAACTACTGTAGACAACTCTGTAGAACTACTGTAGACACCTCTGTAAAACTACTGTAGACATCTCTGTAGAACTACTGTAGACAGCTCTCTAAATCTACTGTAGACAGCTCTAGAACTACTGTAGACAGCTCTCTAAATCTACTGTAGACAGCTCGTCTAGAGTGTTTCCCTCGGGTTGCACAATTTACATGCTGGAGAAATGGGTTAAAACGGAATTCAAGTTTCCCTGCATTAATGTCCCCGTCCATTAGGAGTGCGGCCTCTGGCGTGAACATTTCTTGTTTGCTTATGGCCTTTACAGGCTCATGAGTACGGTCTAGGTGCCCAGCATCGGTTTCTGGCACTCAAAAACCTTGTGAGACGTCCTCAATATTAGATTCCGTGAACCAGCTGTTATTGACAATTAGACACAGGACCGCCACTTACTGAGGCAGCGTTCAATCTTGCTGACAGCACTGAAAACCCAGCCAGGCTGATTTATACCATGTCGTCATGCATCCACGACTCGGTGAAAACATAAGATATTACAGTTTTTAATGTTCCGTTTGGTAGATAGTCGAATCTGAAGCTCATCCAGTTTGTTATTCCAATGATTCCACATTGGCTAATAGGACGGAAGTAGAGCAGGTTACCCACTCCACGGCGGATTCTTTTTTAAAATTTTATATTTGTAATTATTTAAATCTTATTTAACTAGCAAGTCAGTTAAGAACACCATTTCTATTTACCATGCGGCCTACTGGGGAACAGTGGGTTAAACTGCCTTGTTTCAGGGGCAGAACAACAGATTTTTTACCTTGTCAGCTCAGGATTCAAATCCAGCCAACCTTCAGGTACTGGCCCAATGCTTCTAACCCCATAGGCACAAGGCACCTGACCACCGTCCCCTATATCTCCGTCTCTTCTTCATGCGAAATAACGGGGCGTCTTGTCTGGTTTCTGAAGTAAATCCTTGGTGTCCCACTCGTTGAAGAAAGAATCTTTGTCCAGTATGAGGTGAGATATCGCTGTTCTGATATCCGGAAGCTCTTTGCAGTGCCTTAAGAGATTTGTGACAGAAACATTAGTACAAGTAAGCTTACAAATAACACAAAAAAAAAACACATACATTATCCCAATTGGTTGGGAAGGCCTGATTTGATTCCAAGGGTCTGTTCCAATTCCAATTCTATTTAGCCAGTCTACATCCCAATGAGTTGTCAATCTTCAATACATGAACGTCACCTGGAAACAGTAAAATCTCTAGATGACCAGTAACCCGTTTCTGGCATCCCACTACCCCCCCCCCCACCCCTCCTGTGATCCCCCCATTACCTACCCCCCTCAACCTCCTGTGAAACCCCTCTGCCAAACATGCTTGTTGTGCTCTCTCTAAATGATTTGGGTTTAATCAAACATCATTAGTTTCCTATCATCCCCCCCCCCCCTGCCAGGGCTTTGTCACCAAGGCACCAGCAAGCTCATTTCTGAAGTGTCAGTTTGCTTATTGTCTTCACCCCTTCCAGTGATAACCTCAACACCTCTCGTTTCTCTACTCTGCTCTCTCTCTTCCTCTCTCTCTCCTTCCTCTCTTTCTCATATTCTCTCTGTCACTCCTCTCACATTCACCACACTCTGTTGTCCCTTCGCTCCTCTCTCGCTCTCAATTAAGGGTTTTAATTGCATGGGAAACATATTTTAACATTGCTAAAGCAAGTGAAACTAGATAATAAACAATTAAAAATGAAACAAGTAACATTACACTCACAAAAGTTACAAAAGAATAAAACATTACTTTCTCACCCTATCTTTCACTTAATTTCTCTCTCTGATCTTCTCTCTAACAAAACAGGACCAAACATGCATGTTATATGCACATACACACCACACCACCCTTTTTTTATTTCTTACACGTGTGTCTGCACGTGTTTACTGTGCGTGTGCAGGCATGCGTGTGTGCATCTATGTTGTCAGAAAAATTTGGAAAAAAAGCGCGGACACAATCTCGCTGTAAAAGAGAAAAGGTTTGCATAGATAGAAATGAAACTAACAATATAAACAAAGATAAATTACATAAAAAATTATAGTAGAAAAGTTTTGGCGCACCTTCAATTAACATTTTTGGGAAAAAAGGCAAACTCACCTCCATCTTTCATTGAAGCAGATGGCTCATTCATTCACTAAACTGGACTGATATTGACAACTACTTATAATGATTTCAAGATGAACAAAACTTAGGCATGACATGCCAGCAACAACGCTGCACTACACATCAAGTATATCTGACCAAAATTTATGAAAACAAGAATTGTAATTTTGACTTCCGTAAAGTGAGTGTGGAGAGGTGAAAAAATATTGTTGTCTATCAACAATGGACAAAGCCACCGGGGTCTGACACTTGGGATGGAAAATTACTGAGAAAATAGGGACGATCTTGCCACATCTTCAATGTAATCCTACTAGAAAGTGCGGTGCCCTCGGCGCTTGGAGGCAATCAAAAGTCATTCCACTACCTAAGAACCAGTAAAAGCCCCCTTTACTCTCAAATAGCCGGCCAATCAGCCTGTTTACCACCTTTAGTAAAGTTTTGGAAGAAATTGGGTGTGCCAGATACATTGTATTTTACAAGGAAACAAATTGACAATGGATCTTCAAGCATGTTTATAGGAAGACATTCAACAAGCACAAGCACTTACACTAATGACTGATGATTGGCTGAGAGAAATTGATTTGATAAAAATATTGTGGAAGCTGTTTTTGTTAGACTTCAGTGCAGCTTGACATTATCGATCATAGTCTGCTTGGAAAAAACATGTGTTATAGCTTTACACACCCTGCCTATATTGTGGATAAGTTACCTGTCTAACAGAACACAGAGGTATTCTTAAATGAAAGGCCTCTTCAACATAATCCAGGTAGGTATCAGGAATTCCCCAGGGCACTGTCTAGGCCTTAACTTTTTTAAAATCTTTACTAACGGACATGCGCTGGCTTTGAGTGTCTATGTATGCGGGTGACTCAACGCTTTACACGTCAGCTTTACTACAGCAACTTGAAAATGGACTGCAACGATTAACAAAGGAGCGCAGTTAGTTTCAGAATGGGTGGCAAGGAATAAGTTAGTTATAAATATTTCCAAAAAATACAAGTATTGTATTTGGGACAATCTTCACTAATCCATAAACCTCAACTAAATCTTGTTAAATGTCACGATCGTCTAAGTGGAAACAGTAGACCAAAGGTGCAGCGTGGTGACTCATACTTCTGTTATTTATAAGATTGTCGCCAACAAAACATAAAACATCAAAACGGAAAACGTGAAGCCAACGTAGTGCTCACAGGCAACTATTACATGGACCAACTTACCCACCAATGGGCTACCTAAGTATGGTTCTCAATCAGAGACAACGATAGACAGCTGCTCTTGATTGAGAACCACACCGGGCCAAACACAAAGAAAACAAATCATAGAAAAGGAACATAGAATTGCCCACCAAAATCACACCCTGACCAAACCAATAAGAGACATAAAAAGCTCTCTACGATCAGGCTGACGTAATAATAATGTGGGAAATTAAGCAAGTTGAGGTTACTAACTGCTTGGGTAACCTGGATTGTAAACTGTCATCGGTCAAAACATATTGGATACAACGTAGCTAAGATGGGAGAAGTTGTCTATAATAAAGTTGCTGCTCTAACCTTCTTAACAGCACTATCAACAAGGCAGTTCGTACAGGCTCCGTTTTGCCTTGGCAGCAGCTAATATGGATCCATAACAAATACAAATGTGATAAAACACATGGGAATGAAATATCTACACGTTTAATACTCACTGTATGTATAATGTTCGATGTACTCTACAGAACTCTGAAATCCAATGATTCACAGATATACTTGTACTTTCTGATACGTTACTTATTTAGCCTGATGCATATTGGAAAAAAATCCTTTCCACTGAATCTGATTCCGATTTCAATTCCGATTCTGAGTTCCGAGTAGTTCTAGAGCTGTCTACATAGTTCTACAGAGCTTCACATGATTCTAGGCTGTCTACACTAGTCTAGAGCTGTCTACAGTTGAGTTACAGAGCTGTCTACAGTACGTTATAGAGCTGTCTACAGTGTAGTTTATAGAGATGTCTACAGTATAGTTCTAGAGCTGTTATACACTAGTTCTACAGAGCTGTCTACAGTCATTTTAAAAGCTGTCAAGTTGTTTGTCAGAGCTGCGCTACAGATGTTGTGCGTACTGTTACGTAGTTCTACAGAGGCTGCTTACAGTAGTTCTACAGAGCGTGTCTAGCAGTTAAGCTTCTTACAGAGCTGTCTACAGTAGTTCTACAGTAGTTCTACAGTAGACTGACTACAGTAGTTAATATGTCTACAGAGCTAACATCAGGGGTTGGAGAGAGCTGTCTACAGTAGTTCTAACAGAGCTGTTACATAGTTCTAAGAGTGTCTACAGTAGTCTATAGTGTCTACAGTAGTTTCTAGCAGAGCTGTCTACAGTTATTTCTACAGAGCTGTTACAGTAGTTTAGACGAGGCTAGCTGTTCAGTAGCTGTCTAAGCGTTTAGTAAGTTCTACAGAGCTGTCTACGTAGTTCCATAAGCTGTCTACATTAGTTCTATAGGCTTGTTACAGTAGTTTCTACAGAGCTGTTACAGTAGTTCTTACAGAGCTGTCTAAAGTTAGTTCTAGCAAGCTGTCTACAGTAGTTCCATAGCTGTCCTACATTAGTTCTATAGCTTCTACAGTAGTTTCAGAGGCTGTCTACAGTAGTCTCTATAGCTGTCTACAGTAGTTCTCAGAGCTGTCGAACGTAGTTCTACAGCGGCTGTCTACAGTAGTTTATAGCTGTCTTCAGTAGTTCGACCAGCGCTGTCTACAGTAGTTCTTCTACAGAGTGACTAAATAGTTTCTCGAGCGTCTACAGTAGTTTATAGCTGTCATACAGTAGTTTCTACAGAGCTGTTCAACAGTAGTTCTACTGAGCTGTCCACAGTAGTTTACAGAGCTGCCACAGACATTTAAAGCTGGTGGCTACAGTAGTTCTTTAGCTGTCTACAGTAGTTCTACAGAGCGCGCTACAGTAGTTTCTACAGAGTGTCCACAGTAGTTATACAGCAGCTTGTCTAACAGTAGTTTTATGTACTACAGTATATTTCTATAGCTTTTACAGTAGATCTACAGCGTGTGACAGTAGATCGTACAAGCGTACGGTGTTCTAGTAGCTTACTGGTACAAGTCTACAGAGTCTCGAGCTGCCTACAGGTAGTTCTTACAGAGTGCCTACAGTAGTTTCTACAGAGCTGTCTACAGTAGTTCTAGAGCTGTCTACAGTAGGTTCTAATAGCTGTTCTACATAGTTCTACAGAGCTGTCTACAGTAGTTCTAGAGAGCTGTCTACGGTAAGTTCTACGAACTGTTTTTACAGTAGTTTCTATAGCTGGCTACCAGTAGTTCTACAGAGCCATCTACAGTAGTTCTACGAGCTGTCTACAGTAGTTCTACAGAGCTGTCTGATAGTAAGTTTTACAGAGATGTCTACAGGTAGTTCTACAGAGCTGACTACAGTAGTTCTATAGCTGTCTAAGTAGTTTCTACAGAGCTGTCTACGTAGTTCTATAAGCTGGTCTAGCGGTAGTTCTACAGATTTTTATCAGTAGTTTAATAGCTGTCTACAGTAGTTCTGACAGAGCTGGACACAGTAGTTTTCTTTACCCCAGTAGCTGTCTACAGTAGTTACAAGTGTCTACAGTAGTTCTACAGAAGATGGTCTACAGTAGTTTACAGGAGCTGCCTACAGTAGTTCTAGGAGCTGTCTACATTAGATTTAGAGAGCTTCACAGTAGTCTAGAGCTGTCCTACAGTAATTGTAGAGAGGGTGTCCTACAGTAGATCTACAGAAGTGTCTAATAGTTCTAAGAGAGTTGTCTACAGTAGTCTAGAAGTGTCTACAGTAGTTCCTAGAGCTGCTACATAGATGTTAGAGAGCTGTCTACAGTGTATTACTGAGCTGTTACAGTAGATTTAGCGAGGTGTCTCAGTAGTTTTTTTTTTACAGAGAGTGTCTTACAGTATTTTACAGAGGTGTCTACAGTAATTCTACAGAGTTGTCTAAGTAGTTGTCTAGAGCGGGCTAGCAGTAGATTCTAGAGCTGTCTACATTAGATTTAGATGGCTGTCTACAGTAGTTCTAGGCTGTTACAGTAAGATTTAGAGAGGTGTCTTACGAGTAGTTCTAGAGCCTGTCTACGAGTGATTTCTAGAGATGTCTACAGTAGGTTTCTAAAGCTGGTTCTGACAGTGAGTTCTAGAGTGCACATTGATTTTAGAGAGTGTCTACAGTAGTTTTAAGTGTCTACAGGTAGTTCCTAGAGCTGTTACTTAGATTTAGAGAGCTGTCTACAGTAGTTCTAGAGTGTCCTACAGTAAGATTTTAGAGAGTGTGTCTACAGTAGTTCCTACAGAGATGTCTACAGTAAGTTTTTAAGAGGTGTCTACAGTAGTTCTAAGGAGCTGATCTACAGTAGTTCTAGAGCTGTCTACATTAGATTTAGAGAGCTTTACAGTAGTTCTAGAGCTGTCTACAGTAGATTTAGAGAGTGTCTACAGTAGTTTAGCAGGAGGTCTAACAGTAGTTTTTCACAGAGTGCTAAACAGTTGAGTTCTACAGGAGTTGTTCTACAGTAGTTCTAGAGCGTGTCTACAGTAGTTCTAGAGGCTGTCTACATTAGATTTTAGAGAGCTGTCTCAGTAGGTGTCTGAGTGCTCTACAGTATTAAGATTCTAAGAGGTTCTAGTTCAGAGCGGTCTACAGTATTTTCTAGAGATGTCTACAGTAGTTCTAAAGTGTCTACAGTGTTCTGAGAGCTGTCTACATTAGAATTTAGAGAGCTGTTACAGAGTTCTAGAGCTGTCTACAGTGAAGTTCTAGTGCTGTCTACCACTGTTCTAGAGCTGTTCTACAGTGTATGTTACAGAGCTGTCTAATTACAGTTATAGAGCTGTCTACAGTGTAGTTATATGAATGTCTACAGTATAGTTCTAAGAGGCTGTAGTACACTAAGTTCTACAGAGTTGTCTAACAGTCTATTTTAAGCTGTCTAAGTGTGTTTTACAGAGGCTGCCTAAGTAGTTTTTCGACCATGTCTACAGTAGTTCTACAGAGCTGCCGGGCCTTATTTGGTTTAAAGACCAGGCGTACAGTAACGTTCTGACAAGAAGCTTTGGTTCGCTTACAGGTTAGTGTCTATCAGAGCTGCTTACAAGTCTAGGAGCTGTTCAGTGTCTATGAGCTGACTACAGTAGTTCGACAGAGCTAACTACCAGGGGTCTGACAGAGCTGTCTACAAGTAGTTCTAGAGAGCTGTCTACAGTAGTTCTACAGTAGCTGTCTACAGTAGTTCTATAGCTGTTACTAGTTTCTCAGTCTACCAGTAGCTGTCTACATAGCTCGTCTACAGAGCTTCTACAGTACGTCTACAGTAGTTCTACATAGTCCATGTCGTACTAGTAGTGTCCACAGAGCTGTCCTACAGGTATTCCATAGCTGTTCTACATTAGTTCTATAGCTGTCTACAGTAGTTCTACACAGAGCTGTCCTACAGTTAGTTTACAGAGTGGTCTAAAGTAGTTTGCTACGCAGAGCTTCGTACAGTAGTTCATAGCTGTCTACATTAGTTCTTAATAGCTGTCTACAGTAGTTCTACAAGCTTTGTACGAGTGTCTCAGTAGTTCTAGCTGTCTACTAGATTTACAGAGCTGGGTCGAGCAGTAGTTCTAGCAGCGCTGTCTACAGTAGTTCTATAGCTGTCTACAGTAGTTCTACACGCGTGTCTACAGTGGTCTGACAGAGCTGACTACCAATTAGTTCTCGAGCTGTTCTACAGTGTTCATAGCTGTCTACAGTAGTTCTACAGAGCTGGTCTACAGTGTTCTACTGAGCTGTCCAAGTAGTTCTACAGAGCTGCTACAGAACATTTAAGCTGTCTAGCAGTAAGTTGCTATAGCGTGTTACAGTAGTTCTAAGAGCTGACCTACAGTAGTTTGCAGAGCTGTCACAGTAGTTTACAGAGCTGTCTACAGTAGTTCTATAGCTGTCTAAGTAGTTCTGATAGCTGTCTACAGAGATTCTACGGCGTGTCTATAGTCTACAGTAGTCTCAGCGAGTTTCTATAGCTACTACTTGCCTACGTAGTTCTTACAGAGCTGTCCTACAGTAGTTCTACAGAGCTGCTACTAGCTACAGGCTGTACAGTATTGCTAGAAGCTGTCTTACAGTAGTTCTATAGCTGTCTAACAGTAGTTTCAGTAGCTGTCTACAGTAAAGTTCTAGAGACGCTGTCTACGGTAGTTCTACAGAGAGCGTGTTACAGGTAGCTTTTACAGACTGTTACCAGTAGTTTCTACTAGATGCTCTACAGTAGTTCTAAGGAGCATCTACAGTAGTCTTACAGAGCTGTCTAGTGTTCTATCAGGATGTATCTGATAGTAGTTCTACAGAGCTACACAGTAAGTTCTATTAGCTGTCTACAGTAGTTCTACAGAGCTGTTCTTACAGTAGTTCTATAGGCTGCTACGGTAGTTCTTACAGAACTTTTTACAGTAGTTCTATAACTGTCTACAGTAGTTCTACAGAGCTGACTTACATAGTTCACAGAGCTGTCTACAGTAGTTCTACAGAGCTGTCTACAGTAGTTCTACAGAGATGTCGTACAGTAGTTCTACAGAGCTGCCTACAGTAGTTCTAAGCTGTCTAACATTAGATTTAGAGGCTGTCTACAGTAGTTCTTAAAGCTGTCTCAGTAGAATTAGAGAGGTGTTCTACATAGATCTACAGAGATGTCACAGTGTTCTACAGATTGTCTACAGTAGTTTAGAGCTGTCTACAGTAGTTCAGAGCTGTCTACATTAGATTTGAGAGCTGTCTACAGTAGTTCTAGAAGCTGTCTTACAGTAGATTTAAGAGGTGTCTACAGTAAGCTTCTAACAGAGATGTCTACAGAGGTTTTACAAGGTGTCTACAGTAGTTCTACAGGATTGTCTACAGTAGTGTAGAGCTGTTACAGAGTTCTA
>NW_019942684.1:49672-50690 GCF_002910315.2 Salvelinus sp. IW2-2015
TCCATCCAAGTTGTCAGACCCCGGTGGCTTGTCATTGTTGATAGACAACAATAATTTTTTCACCTCTTCCACACTCACTTTACGGAAGTCAAAATTACAATTCTTGTCTTTCATAATTTGGTCAGATATACTTGGATGTGTAGTGTCAGCGTTTGTTGCTGGCATGTCATGCCTAAGTTTGTTCATCTTGAAAATCATTAAAGTAGTTGGCAATATCAGTCAGTTTAGTGATGAATGAGCCATCTGATTCAATGAAAGATGGAGGTGAGTTTGCCTTTTTTCCCAAAATGTAATTGAAGGTGCGCCAAAACTTTTTACTATAATTTTTTATGTAATTTATCTTTGTTTATATTGTAGTTTCATTTCTATCTATGCAAACCTTTTCTCTTTTACAGCGAGATTGTGTCAGCGCTTTTTTTCACAATTTTTCTGAAAACATAGATGCACACACGCATGCCTGCACACGCACATAAACACGTGCAGACACACGTGAAGAAACAGGGTGGGTGTGTGTGTATGTGCATATACATGCATGTTTGTCCTGTTTGTTAGAGAGAGAGAATCAGAGAGAGAAATTAAGTGAAGATAGGGTGAGAAAGTAATGTCTTTATTCTTTTGTAACTTTTGTGAGTGTAATGTTACTTGTTCATTTTTATTGTTTATTATCTAGTTCACTTGCTTTAGCAATGTTAAAATATGTTTCCCATGCCAATAAAACCCTTAAATTGAGAGCGAGAGAGAGCGAAAGGGACAACAGAGTGTGTGAATGTGAGAGGCAGTGACAGAGAGAATATGAGAAAGAGAGGAGGAGAGAGAGAGGAGAGAGAGAGAGCAGAGTAGAGAAAGAGAGGTGTTGAGGTTATCACTGGAGGGCGTGAAGACAATAATGCAAACTGACACTTCAGAAATGAGCTGCTGGTTGCCTTGGTGACAAGCCCTGGCAGGGGGGGGGGAATAGATAGAAACTAAATGATGTTTGATTAGAACCCAAATCATTTAGAGAGAGCACAGACAAGCA
>NW_019942684.1:51504-60809 GCF_002910315.2 Salvelinus sp. IW2-2015
ACGAGTGGGGACTACAAAGGCATTTCACTCAGAGAACCAGACAAAGACCCCCGTTATTCGCATATGAAGGAATGAGACGGAAGATATAGGGGACGGTGTCAGGGTTGGGCCAGTAACTGAAAGGTTGCTGGATTGAATCCCTGAGCTGACAAGGTAAAAATCTGTTGTTCTGCCCCTGAACAAGGCAGTTAACCCACTGTTCCCCAGTAGGCCGTCATGGTAAATAAGAATGTGTTCTTAACTGACTTGCCTAGTTAAATAAAGATTAAATAAATACAAATATAAAATTTAAAAAGAATCCGACGGTGAGTGGGTAACCTGCCTCTACCTTCCGTCCTATTAGCCAATGTGGAATCATTGAATAACAAACTGGATGAGCTCAGATCTCGACTATCCTACCAACGGAACATTAAAAACTGTAATATCTTATGTTTCACCGAGTCGTGGCTGAATGACGACATGGATAACATACAGCTGGCTGGGTTTTCAGTGCGTCAGCAAGATTGAACAGCTGCCTCCAGTAAGTGGCGGTCTGTGTCTATTTGTCAATAACAGCTGGTGCACGGAATCTAATATTGAGGACGTCTCAAGGTTTTGAGTGCCAGCAAACCGATGCTGGCACTAAGACCGTACTCAATGAGCTGTAAAAGGCCATAAGCAAACAAGAAAATGTTCACCCAGAGGCAGCACTCCTAATGGACGGGGACATTAATGCAGGGAAACTTGAATTCGTTTTACCTCATTTCTACCAGCATGTTAAATGTGCAACCAGAGGGAAAAAAACTCTAGACCACCTTTACTCCACACACAGAGACGCGTACAAAGCTATCCCTTGCACTCCATTTGGCAAATCTGATCATAACTCTATCCTCCTGATTCCTGCTTACAAGCAAAAACTAAAGCAGGAATTACCAGTGACTCGCTCAATACGGAAGTGATCAGGGAACGCAGATGCTAAGCAACAGGACTGTTTTGCTAGCACAGACTGGAATATGTTCCAGGATWCRTCCGATGGCATTGAGGAGTACTCCACATCAGTCACTGGCTTCATCAATAAATGTGTCGATGACGTCATCCCCACAGTGACCGTACGTACATACCCCAACCAGAAGCCATGGATTACACGTAACATGCACTGCACTGAGCTAAAGGACGTTCAACACGGATGCTTAAAACAAATCCCGCTATGCCCTGCGACAAACCATCAAACAGGCAAAGCGTCAATACAGGACTAAGATTGAATCCTACTACACCAGCTCCGACGCTCGTCGGATGTGGCAGGGCTTGCTATTACGGACTACAAAGAGAAGCACAGCCACGAGCTGCCCAGTGACACGAGCATACCAGACAAGCTAAATGACTTCTATGCGCGRTTCGAGGTAAGCAACACTGAAGCATGCATGAGAGCACCAGCTGTTCCGGACGACTGTGCGATCACTTACTCCATAGCCAATGTGAGTAAGACCTTTAAACAGGTCAACATTCCCAAGATAGATTAGATTACCAGGACGTGTACTCCAAGAATGCGGTGACCATCTGGCAAGTGTCTTCACTGACATTTTCAATCTGTTCCTGACAGAGTCTGTAATAACAACAATGTATCAAATCAAATGTTAATTTCACAACACTGGTTAGCAGATGTTATTGCGGTGTAGTGAAATGCCTCTGTTTCTAGCTTCCAAAGTGCAGTAATATCTATACAATAATATCTAACAATAAGACACATACTAATAACAGGAATGGGAATTAAATATATAAATATTTTGACGAGCCAAGGAGTACTAAAGAGAGAAGAGAGAGAGAACGAGAGAGAGAGAGAGAAAGAGAGAAAAGAGAGCAGAGAGAAGAGAGAGAGAGAGAGAGAGAGGAGAGAAGAGAGAGAGACGAGAAGAAAGAGAAGAGAGAGAGAGAGAGGACAGCAGCAAGGAGTGGTTAAACAGCACCAGCCACACCAACCACATTATGTCATTAGAAGCTTTTATGTCATTAATAACCCAAACACATTTAGAAAAACAACCATCATGATTTCAATTTAGTTCCAATACGCTGCATTTGGACGTCAGATATTTGTTCCATATCTGCAGCATAGACGGCATAGCAAGATACAGTAAATAGGATACGATACAGGGATATACTGTACATATGAGATGAGTAATGCAAAATATGTCACATTATTAAAGTGACTAGTGTTTCGTTACTAAAGTGGCCAGTGATTTCAAGTCTATTTACTGTATATAGGGCAGCAGCCTCTTTTGTGCTAGTGATGGCTATTTAACAGTCTGATGGCTTTGAGATGGAAGCTGTTTTTCACTCACCTGGTCCCAGCTTTGATGCACCTGTACTGACCTCGCCTTCTGGATGATAGTGGGGTGAACAGGCAGCGGCTCGGGTGGTTGTTGTCCTTGATGATCTTTTTGGCCTTCCTGTGACATCAGTTGCTGTAGGTGTCCTGGAGGGCAGGGAGCTTGCCCCCAGTGATGCGTTGGGCAGACCACACCACCCTCTGGAGAGCCCTACGGTTGTGGGTGGTACAATTGCTGTACCAGGCGATGATACAGCCCAACAGGATGCTCTCAATTGTGCATCTGTAAAAGTTTGTGAGGGTTTTAGGTGACAATGCAAATGTCTTACGCCTCCGGATGTTGAAGAAGCGCTGTTGCGCCTTCTTCACCACACTCTGTGTGGATGGACCATTTCAGTTTGTCAGTGATGTGTATGTCGAGGAACTTGAAGCTTTCCACCTTTTCCACTGCGATCCCATCGATGTGGATAGGGGGGTGCTCCCTCTGCTGTTTCTTGAAGTTCACAATCAGCTCCTTAGTTTTGTTGATGTTGGGTGAGAGGTTATTTTCCTGGCACCACACTCCCAGGGCCCTCACCTTCTCCCTGTAGGCTGTTTCCTCGTTGTTGGTAATCAAGCCTATCACTGTTGTGTCGTCTGCAAACTTGATGATTGAGTCGGAAGCGTGCGTGACCACGCAGTCATGGGTGAACAGGGAGTACAGGAGGGGGCTGAGCATGCATCCTTGTAGGGCCCTAGTGTTGAGGATCAGCGAAGTGGAGGTGTTGTTTCCAACCTTCACCACCTGGGGGCGGCCCGTCAGGAAGTCCAGGACCCAGTTGCCCAGGGTGGGGTTCAGACCCAGGGCCTCAAGCTTAATGATGAGCTTGGAGGGTACTATGGTGTTGAATTCTGAGCTGTAGTTAATGAACAGCGTTGTTACATAGGTATTCCTCTTGTCCAGATGGGATAGGGCAGTGTGCAGTGCGATGCCGATTGCATCACCTGTGGATCTATTGGGGCGGTATGCAAACTGAAGTGGGTCTAGAGCAGGGGTGGGCAACTCCAGTCCTTGGGGGCCTGATTGGTGTCATGCTTTTTCTCCATCCCAAGGATGCATTGAATAGTCCTTAGCACTGGTACTTGCCGAAGGGAGGGCAGGGGAGGGCCTTGTAGTTATCCCGGAAGTTATAGTAGCAGTGGTCGAGTGTTTTAGCTGCGTGAGTACAACAGTCAATGTGTTGATAGAACTTTGGAAAAATGTTTTCCTCAAATTGTCTTTGTTAAAATCCCCAGCTACAATAAATGTGGCCTTGGGATACGTGGTTTCCAGTTTGCATAAAGTCCAGTGAAGAAGACCACCATTGTCCCTGTTCCCAAGAACACCATGGTAACCTGCCTAAATGACTACTGACCAGTAGCACTCACGTCTGTAGCCATGAAGTGCTTTGAAAGGCTGGTCCTGGCTCACATCAACACCATTATCCCAGAAACCCTCAATCCCCTCCAATTTGCATACCGCCCCAACAGATCCACAGATGACGCAATCTCTATTGCACTCCACACTGCCCTRWCCCACCTGGACCATAGGAAAACCTACGTGAGAATGCTATTCATTGACTACAACTCAGCGTTCAACACCATAGTGCCCTCAAAGTCCATCACTAAGCTAAGGACACTGGGACTAAAAACCTCCCTGTGCAACTGGATCCTGGACTTCCTGARGGGCCGCCCACAGGTGTTAAGGGTAGGTAACAACACATCTGCCATGCTGATCCTCAACACGGGGGCCCCTCAGGAGTCCGTGCTCAGTCCCCTCCTGTACTCCCTGTTCACACATGACTGCATGGCCAAGCACGACTCCAACACCATCATTAAGTTTGCCTATGACACAACAGTGGTAGGCCTGATCACCGACAACATTGAGACACCCTATAGGGAGGAGGTCAGAGATATGGCGGTGTGGTGCCAGGATAACAACCTCTCCCTCAACGTGTTTAAGACAAAGGAGATGATRGTGGACTACAGGAAAAGGAGGGTGGAGCAGGTTGAGAGCTTCAKGTTCCTTGGTGTCCACATCACCAACGATATAGTATTGTAGAAAAGTTGAAAAAACMGACCCTCCGTTACATCGTGACGTGTCATGCCGTAACGTACAGCATGCATAAAGCAACTATTTCTGTCTTACAATCTCTCTCCACCAGGTGTAGCACTTCTCTCATCYTTTAAAAACAAGAAATGGACAGTGACAGCGGTAAGGGGGATACCTAGTCATTTTTTGCGTCATCACTGCAAGCGATCATCATTCTCAAAGCCGCTGTTTACTTCTGAAGATCACTTTAGCACTGCCCTAAAAACCCGATTCAAATTCGACACAAACCTTCAAATAGGTATGTAATGACACATTATATAAACTCTTTATAGTGTTTTATTGACATTTTAGAGGCGATAAGGGGATAAGTTGGACAGATCGAGTGAAAAATAGCAATTTTCCCACACTCCTTCTCACTTTCCCACTCTCCTTCTCACTATCACAAATTAGTTTCGCTTCCCCACCCGCCTTCTTGAATCATGCAGAAACGGGCAGCGTGGGGGTCATGTAATTGATTCTGTTGGAAAGGGGAGAAATTGTGCTTTACAATGGTATTGACATTACAGTTGATCTGGAAGTATTACGTTATTGGGGCTCTAAAATAAAGTCAATTGTACGGACCAAGGCGATGTACAAAAGTGAGTGAGTTTACGTTATCCTTTCTGTAGGCAAATTTCGCCTTCGTACCACTATCCTTTCTGTAGGCAAATTTCGCCTTCGTACCACTATCCTTTCTGTAGGCAAATTCCGCCTTTGTACCACTATCACTATCCTTTCTGTAGGCAAATTCCGCCTTCGTACCACTATCACTATCCTTTCTGTAGGCAAATTTCGCCTCGTACCACTATCCTTTCTGTAGGCAAATTTCGCCTCGTACCACTATCCTTTCTGTAGGCAAATTCCGCCTTTGTACCACTATCACTATCCTTTCTGTAGGCAAATTCTGCCTTCGTACCACTATCACTATCCTTTCTGTAGGCAAATTCCGTTTTCCGTTGAAGAGAAAACTAAATCATAATATTAATCTCTACATCATTATATTCTATCAGCCTCACGCAACATCCACAGCGATGCTCAGGCACACAGGAAAACCACAACACCACACCACACGTCACCACCATGGACGACACGAATAGTACCGCGTGCACTGCGCCCGGTCACACACGGAGTTGCTAGAGCGCGATGGAGACAAGGACATCCCAGCAGGCCAAACCCTCCTGTAACCCGGAAACGACACTAGGACCAATTGTGCGCCGTCTCCTGGGTCTCTCTCATCACACACACGCATCACACAACACACACACAACAACATGCCGCCGCCTGGCATCGAAACCCGGGCATGCAGTCGCACCACATCTCAAGACCCACACGCACTCGACAACCCAACACATAGAGGAACGCATCAAGCAAGTTAGCGTCTTAGACAATTAGTCATAACTTTGTGAGACACACTCATAACATAGCATGCCCTCCCACGCGTGGCTCAGCACCGTCACCGACGACCAAATAACACAATACTTGCACCTCCGCTAAAGCAGCGCAGTACTTTTGACACACTGTCACAGTTGCTACATAGAGTGGCAACACAAGTACTCACCAAGAGGGAGCACTACAGGGTTGCACAAATAGCGCGACAGACACACTCAAAGACATATACATAGGACTCATGTGATTGGAAATCAAGCGCCCACAGCCAACATCGAGCGCAGCAGGGGAGGATCAAGTGACATTAGGGGTATGGTGAAATGCGGGATGGTCGCAAAAGTGGGAACCTACTCTGGCTCATGCCAACCAGGTCATGAGAGCACAGGACAACAAACACAAATGAAAGGTAAACATTAGATGAGGTGAGACGCATGCACAGATGAGTTAAGGGACCAACAACACACTACACAACATGACACTCAGTATCTACAAGTGATGTGTTAACAAAAACTCACCTCACATAGACATCTCCCAGGGCCAAGACCCAAACATAACCACACAAGAAATCAAACAATTGAAAGTGTATTTCCGACGGTCAGTCATGAGGACTAAGGAGCAAGCTTTCCCATGCAGAACATTGTTATGTCCAACAAACCCATTCCACCAAACCCATCGCAGCATACTATGAAATGCAATGAAACAATGCAGTGGCATTGGCCAGGGTGACGATGGGGTCACAAGGGATAGTGGTGAACAGGAATGAAGAAGAGACATACCAACATCTGTTCCTCTGACGAGTGTCCCACAGTCGCTAGTGATCAAATACGTGCCATCTAACACTGACCAAGAAAGTCGAACCACGCCAGCGGAGACACAACCACACACACAGCGGTTGTTCTTACAACACCTCGAACACACATGCATAGAGAGCTACTACACAACGATCCAATCTCGACTGCTACCACACACACGCAGCGACCAACACGCACAACACACACACACACACACACACACACACACACACACACACACCACACACACACACACACACACACCACACACACACACACACACACACGCCACCACACGCACACACGCACACACTCACTCAATCACTCACTCATAAAACACACAGCACACAACACACACACACCCACACACACACCACACGCCATACACACACACACACACACACACACACACACACACACACACACTCAACATACCATCCCCACCACCCCTACACACAAACCCCCTCGCCCCCAGCACGAATCACACTCAAGTACTCACACAACACACAAAAGTCACACCACACACACACACATCACACACACACACACACCACACACGACACAGCACCACGCACGCAACGCCCACCGCACCACGCGCACACACACACACACACACAACACACACACACACACACACACACACCACACCACACACACACCACAACACACACCACACACACACACACACACACATCACAAGCAGCAGCAGCAGAATTGAATGTGATAGGGAAGTAAATAAATGAAATAACCTAGGGTCAAGCTCTCAGCCCTCAATCTCAGAAGCGCTCAAAGAACATCCGCGGCTGATTTAGAGCCGTCATGTTCCACAGCACACATTTGCATATATTATTATAATTTGCCTTGCATTGGAGAATAAAATATAACAGAGAGAGAAGGAGGGGAGGAGGGACAGGGGGGTTATTTAAGGAGGCGCTTGTTTCTGATAGAATTTGCCTTTCATTCATTATTTCATTCTGTTCCATTTCTTCTCTTTCTTTCTTGTCGTTTCTCCCTTCTCCGCACCCCTCTACGCTCCCCCCCCCCCTCTATCTCTCTCTCTCTCTCATCTCTCTCACACCACTACACTTCTCCGCATACCCCTGATACTCTCTAGCGCCCTTCACCGAACTCACTCCACTCTCACTTGCACGGCAACTCACCACGCACGCACGCACACACACACACACAACACACACACCTCCGCACCCGTTCCTATCGCATCCCTCCCCTGCTCTTTTCCACTCCTTATCACTCTTTGCTTTTGATCCTCTGCTCCTCTCTCCTCATCCCCCCCCCCTCCTTGCCCCCAGCTCTCTCTCTTTCACACAGGCAGCATGATTATTACAGGCTCTTGATAGGAGGATGGCAGTCGCTGCTGTGCACTGGAGGAAAAAAACATTAATTGGCACAACCAAGTCTAAAACCTTGAGTTTAATGTTGCCCAAAACTGCTGGCCAAACAGACAATACCTTCACCCAATGTCTTTCTGTGGCTGCAGGAAACAATATAATATACACTAAGTATTTTCATTGTAACATGTGCAAAAATATATTGGTTGGAGTTTTATACCTATAATCATATCAAGTTGGAAGCTGTGTTGGAAGCTGTGTACCTATAAGCTCCCCTGCTCCTATGTGGTGATGTGTCAGACTATGTCCAGGTGATATCTCTAGGGCTGAGACCTGTCTGGAAAGTCCATCTACCAGATGTAATGTATCAGAGCAAACGTTAGTCAGACGCCTCAGGTCGCTATTCAATCGAAGCTAATGGCCGCCTTCCGGTAAAAAGGACTAACAACATTCTTCTTGTGCTGCATGAGAGCATCTCTGAATCATTTCCAAGGTGCAAGGCATTAATTTCACGACCCATTAGTAGATTCAGAATAATAGAAATTTTCTGATAATAGATTTAAAACTGGTGGTAATGAGCCTACTATCACTACAACGACAACTAATTGGACGGCATATAAAACGTATTCCAAAACAAAACAAATATATGTATTTGAGATCAGTTTATGACTTGGCATTAGGCCCGAGTGTGTGAGGGTCTGCTTTTTACTCGAGGGTCGTCGTCACAGCTCACCAATTGTTTTGGCTTTCATTCCTAGGCAGAGTTTGGCTGTTTTGGCATCTCCAACATTAAGTGACATGAGGAGAACACATCAGGCACCCTCTCAGAACAAGCGACTCTCGGCACGTATCAGTACACCAAACAAACCACACACACACAAACATTGACTAACACACACACACAACCACACATCACTCGACACTAACACTACACACAACCACACCACATTCACAGACATCGCACGCACGCACGGCGACGCACGCACTCGCAACGCACGACACAGCACGCAACCGCACGCACGTACGACGCACGCATGCCACGCAACGCACGCACCGCACGCACAGCGCACACCACACACCCATCACCACACACACACACACACCACACACACACACACCACACACAACCACCACACACACTCGCACGCACGCACGCACGCACGCACGCACGCAACCACGCACGACGCACGCACGCACAGCACGCACGCACGCACACACACACACACACACACACACACACACACACACACACACACACACACACACAACCCACACAACACCAACACATCACACAAACCACACACACCACACACACACACAACACCCAACACACACAGTCACAGCCACGGACACCTCCTAGGCACTCT
>NW_019942684.1:60834-67014 GCF_002910315.2 Salvelinus sp. IW2-2015
CTATTCTAGATATTTATATGCATGTGGTTGAGATTGTCTCTCCTTTTACAGATGTTTTTACCACACTACAGCACGCGCATGCACAACAACACATGCAATGCACTTGCACCACACATAACATGACACACAACTTAGCACGCTGAACATACACATTCTACACACATGGCGGAATACATAACCACACACACACATGGCTCTGACACACTCCTCTTTATTTTAAAGTAAACAAACATAGCAAATACTTCTCATACACCCAATTTCATGTGCACTCCCACACACATCGCACACACACACACACACATCACACACCACCACACACACACACACAACACACACACACACGACACACACACACACACACAACACACAACACAACAACACACACACACACACACACACACACACCACACAACAACACACCACGCACACCACACACGCACACACACACTCATCTTCACTCATATAAAACCACACACACACACACACACCACACACACCACAAACACACACACACACACCATCACACACACACACACACACACACACACACACACACACACACAACACACACACTCACATACCATCCCCACCACCGCCACACACAAACCCCCTCCCCTCCACGCAGATCAACACAGTCTAACAAGTCAACAGTCACAACACACCACACATCGACACACACACCACACACACACACACTACACTACCACACACGCACACCCACACCGCAGCACCACAGCACCACACAGCACACACACACACACACACACACACACACACACACACACACACAACACACCACACACACGCACACACTCACTCAATCACTCATATAAAACACACACACACACACACACACACACACACACACAACACACACCACTACACATCATCACACACACACACACACGACACAGCACACACACACACACGAACACACGTTCCACATACCATCCCCACCACCCACACACACAAAACCCCTCCCCGACCACCGCTAGAACGACACCAGTATCTAACTAAACAGTCACAGTCATCACACAGTACACACACACACACACACACCACACACAACACACCACACACACTTCATCACATCATCACCACACAACGACACAACACACACCCACACACACATACGTCATCACGCGGACGCTACGCACGCTCGACTCTGACAACCACACACACACACACACACACACACACACACACACACCACACACACACACACACAACACACACCACACACACACACACACACACATGCAGACAGAGCAGACTGAATTGAATGTGACTAGGGAAGATTATAAATATTGGAATGATTACACTAGGAGTCATAGCTCTCAGCCTCAATTCTCAGAAGCGCTCAAAGAACATCCGCGGCTGATTAGTAGCCGTTCATGTTCCACAGCACACATTTGCATATTATCTATCTATTAAATTATTGCCTTGCATTGGAGACCATAAAAATATAATGACAGAGAGAGAAGAGAGGGAGGAGGACAAGGGGGGTTATTTAAACCAGCACTCTCCTGGGCTGCATGCCAACCAGCATGTCTCTCAGGAAGTCCTGGCTGGTGATAGGTGGCATAAATGATGCCAGGCGAGCCACGTGTGCCCCACACACACAAACACACATTCAAATACACACAGAAAGACACACACAGGCGGGCTGCAATGGCATGGGAGTGACCAGTAGTGAACTGCCAGTAGACAAGGCAGGACTGGGCGGGTCGTGACCAGTCTCTGGGGCAAGTCTGGGTGAGATACAGCTGCAACCAATCCTACACACACAAAAACACACACCTTTCCCTCTCCAGTCTGGTTCTGTGCCATGTGTCTCAGCTGTGCCAGCCCTGCCGGCCCCCCAGGCCCAGACCCCCCGTACGCCACTTCCCCTCGTCTCTCTTCCACTCCTCCCCCTCCTCCCCCATTCCCTTCTCCACCTCTCTCTCAACCCCCTTTCCCCCTTTCTCCCCCCACTGGTCGCCTTTGTAGGCTAATTAGCTGAGAAATTGGTGAATTGCAGGCTCGGTCACACACACATACACAGACACACATAGTAGGTGAATTGCAGGCTGGGTCACATCGACAGAGACACTTCAGACTCTCCAAGCGCCACTCAGCCCCTGAAAGGCCCTGAAAGGGGAAACACACCACACAAAGAGAGGAAGGAGAGAGGGATGGGAGGATGGAGGGAAGAAGGGAGAGGAGAAGGAGAAAATGTAGAGAAGAACAAAATAAGAAAGGAAAGAGAACTCTCTGTTTCTCTCTTTTCATCCCCTCTGTAACCTTTATGTTATAATGCTGGTTGTGCATGGTTTAATATGTATATGTTTCATCTATGTATACTTTTAGCAGTTTCTAAATGTGAGTGCGTGTCTATGTTTGATACAGTGATGAAAGTGAGTTCCCAGTCCTTAATGATTTCTATGATGGAGGACACCCATTTCATCATTTCATCATCCCTCCCTCCCTCCCTCCCTATCTATCGCTCTATCCCTCCCTCCCCCTCCATCCATCCCTCCCTCCCCCTCCATCCCCCACCCATAAATGAGCTCCCATATTAACAGTCTGTATTAAAATCCTGCAAGGTGTTAAGGCCCTCATTTAAAATTAATAAGAGGTCATTACGGAGGAAGAGAATCTGATTGGAAGGAAGGAGAGAGACCTGGCAGAGCTTCACCACTACTGGAAAAGAGGAGAGAATCGGGGGATGGATAACAGAGAGGGGGATTGAAGAGAATCAGGTAGAGGTGAAGAGGAGGTTGGTAATCATTAATCTGCTATTTTGGGGATTTTTACAAAACCTTTATTGGTGCAATTCAGATAATGTACTTTGCCAAAACCATGCCGAAGAAAAAATACATGACTACAGAGCAGTGCTTTGTGCAGCTGTATACAGCTACATAGTACTGTGATACAAGGTTTAGAATAAGAACACAACTGCATTATTCTGGTGATTCTGTGGTGTCATTGTCAGTCCTCCTTAATCCCAGAATCCCTCTGAGACTCATCAGTGTGTTAATGCTTTGTCATCAGCACACAGTTAATGAACCTCACAGCAGTCTGGAAAACAATACTGATCAATATACTGACAGAGGGAGGGAGAGGGAGAAAGAGAGGGGAAAAGGAGGGAGAGAGAAAGAGGTGGGATAGAGAAAGCAAGAAAGAGATGGTGAGAGAGAGATGAACAGAGAGAACAAGAGGTGGAGAGAGACAGACTGATAAAGAGATGGACTGGGAGACAGACAGAGACAGACAGACAGGACAGACAGACAGACAGACAGACAGACAGACAGACGACAGACAGACAGACAGACAGACAGACAGACACGACAGACAGACAGACAGACAGACAGACAGACAGACAGACAGAGACAGACAGAGAGATGGACTGGGAGACAGACAGATAGAAGAATGGACTGGGAGACAGACAGATAGAGAGGATGGCTGGGAGACAGACAAATAGAGAGATGGACTGGGAGGACAGACAGATAGAGAGATGGACTGGGTGACAGACAGACAGACAACAGACAGACAGACAGACAGACAGACAGACAGACAGACAGACAGACAGACAGACGACAGACAGACAGACAGACAGACAGACAGATGGACTGGGAACAGACAGACAGAGAGATGCGACTGGAGACAGACAGAAAGATAGAGAGATGGACTGGGAGACAGACTGAGAGAAAGAGATGGATTGGGAGACAGACAAAATAGAGAGATAGACTGGGAGACAGACAGATAGATAGAAGAGAGTGGACGGGAGACAGACTGAGAGAGAGATGCTGGGAGACAGACAGATAGATAGAGAGATGGACTGGTAGACAGACAGATAGAGAGATGGACTGAGGAGACAGACTGATGGAGAGATGGACTGGGAACAGACTGAGAGAGAGAGTGGACTGGGAGACAGACAAGATAGAGAGATGGACTGGGAGACAGACAGATAGATAGAGAGATGGACTGGGAGACAGACTGAGAGAGAGATGGATTGGGAGACGACAAATAGAGAGATGGACTGGGAGACAGACAGATAGATAGAGAGATGGACTGGGAGACAGACAGATAGGAGATGGACTGGAGACAGACTGATGGAGAGATGGACTGGGAGAGAGCAGACAGAGAGAGAGATGGACTGGGAGACAGACAGATAGAGAGATGGACTGGGAGACAGACTGATAGAGAGATGGCTTGAGACAGACAGATAGATAGAGAGATGGACTGGGAGACAGATTGTTAGAGAGATGGATTGGGAGGAGCAGACACGACGATAGAGAGATGGACTGGGAGACAGGCGATAGAGAGATGACTGGGAGACAGACTGATAGAGAGATGGACTGGAGACAGACAGATAGATAGAGAGTGACTGGAGACGATTGTTAGAGGATGGATTGGGGACAGACAGACTGATAAGAGATGGACTGGGAGACCAGACTGATAGAGAGATGGCTTGGAGACAGACAGATAGATAGAGAGAGGACTGGGAGACAGATTGTTAGAGAGATGGATTGGGAGACAGACAGACTGATAGAGAGATGGACTGGGAGACGATGAATAGAGAGATGGACTTGGAGACAGACAGATAGATAGAGAGATGGACTGGGAGACAGACAGACAGATAAGAGAGGACTGGGAGACAGACTGGGAGACAGACAGTGTGTGTGTGCGTGCTGCGTGCGGCGTGCGTGCGTGCGTGCGTGCATGTGTGCGTGCGTGCGTGGTGCGTGTGTGTCACTGACTGAATGGGCCAGTGGTTGGGAAACAGGATGCGTTTAACAGCCATCGCTGTCATCTGAAACAGCTGTCCTCTTCCCATCCTCCCTTTGAAAAGACTGCCTCTGCTTTGTCTCTCTTCAGAGAGAGAGAGAGACAGAAAGCGGGCCAGAGGAGAGAGAAACAGGCTGACTGACAGACAGCGAGGTGGGTGAGGGAGAAGAGCAGAGAGGTCGGAGATAAGATAGATGGATAGATAACAAAGGAGTAAGACATGCCCCCACACACCTATATCTCATACTTCTCCTCTTCCCTATTTCCTTTCTCCTCTCCTTGTCTCTATCCTCTCTGTCTCCTCTGTATCCCTGCTSTATCCTCTCTGCCTCCTCTCCTTGTCTCTATCATCTCTGTCTCCTCTATATCCTCKCTCTACCCTCTCTGTCTTCTCTATATCTTTCATCTATCCTCTCTGTCTCCTCTCCTTGTCTCTATCCTCTCTGTTTCCTCTATATCCTCCCTCTATCCTCTCTGTCTCCTCTCCTTGTCTCTATCATCTCTGTCTCCTCTATTCCTCCCTCTATCCTCAACTTCTCCGCTATATCCTCCCTCTATCCTCTCTGTCTGCTCTATATCCTCCATCTACCCTCTCTGTCTTCTCTATATCTTCCATCTATCCTCTCTGCCTCCTCTCCTTGTCTCTATCCTCTCTCTCCTCTATATCCTCCCTCTATCCACTCTGTCTCCTCTATATCCTCCCTCTATCCTCTCTGTCTCCTCTATATCCTCCCTCTATCCTCTACGTCTTCTCTATATCCTCCCTCTATCCTCTCTGACCCCTCTATATCCCCCATCTATTATCTCTGTCTTCTCTATATACTCCCTCTACCATCTCTGTTTCCTATAAGTCCTTCCTCTATCCTCTCTGTTTCCTCTGTATCCTCCCTCTGTCCTCTCTGTTTCCTCTATATCCTCCCTTTTTCCTCTCTGTTTCCTCTATGTCCTCCCTCTATCCTCTGCCTCTACTGTCTCCTAATATCCTCCCTCTATCCTCTCTGTCTCCTCTATACCTCTCTGTCTCCTCTATATTCTCCCTCTATCCTCTCATTCTCCTCAATAGCCATCCTCTATCTCTGTCTCCTCTCCTTGTATCTATCCTCTCAGTCTCCTCCTATATCCTTCCTCTATCCTCTGTGACTCCTCTATATCCTTCCTCTATCTACTCTGTCTCCTATATAACCTCCCTCTATCCTCTCTACCTCCTCTATATCCTCCCTCTATCCACTCTGTCTCCTCTATATCCTCCCTCTATCCTCTCTGTCTCCTCAATATCCTCCCTCTATCCTCTCTGTCTCCTCTATATCATTCCTCTATTCTTCTCTGTCTCAATATAACCTCCTCTATCCTCTCTGCCTCCTACTTATCCTCCCTCTATCCACTCTGTCTCCTATATAACCTCCCTCT
>NW_019942684.1:69843-78374 GCF_002910315.2 Salvelinus sp. IW2-2015
CTCTATCCTCTCTCTCGCTCGATCCTCTTATATCTCCTGTATCCTCTCTGTCTCCTCTATATCATTCCTCTATCCTCTCTGTCTCCTCTATATCCACCCTCTTCTCTGTCTCCTTTCCTTGCTCTCATCATCTCTGTCTCCTCTATATCTTCCTCTATCCTCTCTGCCTCCTCTATATCCTCCCTCTATCCTCTCTGCCCTCCGCTATATCATTCCATCTATCCTCTCTTGCCTCCTCTATATCCTCTCACTAGCCTCTCTGCCTCCTCTATATCCTCCCTGTCTATCATCTCTTCTCCTCTACCTCATCCCTCTATATTCTCTCTCCCTCTCTTATCTCCCTCTATCCTCTCTGTCTCTCTATATTCTTTCCTCTATCCTCTCTATACCCTCCCTCCCTCTGTCCTCTCTTTCTCTTTTATATCCACCACTCTTATCCTCTCTGTATCCTCTCCTTTTTATCTTATTATCTCTGACTCCCTACTTGTAAATCCTTCTCTCCTCTTATATCTTCCTCTATTTCCTCTCTGTCCCTTCTATGTATAACTCCTCTATCTACTCTTGTCTCCTCTATACCTCCCTCTATCCACTGTCTCCTCTATATCCTCTCTATCATCTCGTCTCCTCATATCCTCCTTCTATCCTCTGTCTCCTCATATCCTCCCTCTATCCTCTGTCTCCTCTATATCCTCCCTCTATCCTCTGTCCTCCTCTATATTCTCCCTCTATCCTCTGTCTCCTCTGTATCCTCCCTCTATCCTCTGTCTCCTCTGTATCCTCCCTCTATCTCCTCTGTCTCCTCTATATCCTCCCTCTATTCTCTGTCTCCTCGTATCCTCCCTCTATCCTCTGTCTCCTCTGTACCTCCCTCTATCCTCTGTCTCCTTTGTTATTCCTCCCTCTATCCTCCCTTTCCTCTATGTCCCTCTCTATCCTCCCTGTCTCTTCTTCCCCTCCTCCCTATCTCATTCTCCTTCCCCCTTCCCCTCACCCCCATTCCCCACCCTTACCCTCTCCCGCTCCACCACTTCTCTTCTCCTCACTCCCCTTCCTCCCTCCCTTCTCCCTCCTCCCCACTCCCCTCCTCCCCTCCTTTCTCTCTCCTCCCCCCTCATCCTGCTCCCCCTCTCTCCCTCATCCCCCTCCTCCCCCTCTTTCGCCCATGTTGGGTGTATCAGCAGAGAAGAGATAAGCTGTTATCTCAGTGGCGCAGGGCTCTGACACCACGCTTTAATGCATATTAACTTCTCTCATCTTCTCATCAATTCAACAAATGCAGAATGTGGGTGAATGGTGACAGAGTGTTGCGTGAATGGTTGACAGAATGTGGTGAATGGTTGACAGTCAGGATTTGTGGGATTCAAAACTGAAACACACCACCGAGGAATTTTAGTTGTTTCTTCTAAAAGACAGGTATGCAAATCACAGTAGTTGTCTGATTTGGTCGACAGTAGTGAAGCTAAAACAAGTGTTTTTTCTGAGTTGTGTCAGACGTAAATTGAGTTGTTTAAGACAGATTTGTCATAAAAGAGAAGAACCTTTCACCGATCTTACTCCTGAGTGTTTACTAAGTGAGCAAACTGTTGACCAGCAGGGTTCCTGTCGTAACAGACAGTGACATCTTTGAAGGGTCTAGTTTCCTGAATTTCATCGAGACTAGGTGTAACATTTTTGAACAGGTAGTGCCTATTCATAGATGTGATCATTCGCACCGGGTTAGCAAGGCGTAACCTAGTGTGTTGGGTCCTAGTTCTAATGGTTCCGTAGACTAACATGACCCGGTTAGGGCCTAAGCTACGAGCAGGTGATACATTCTGTTTCACCCAGGGGCCTAGGTTATGCCATAGGAACTAGGTGTTATCTTCACAGGGTCCACTAAGTATACGAGACTAGGTGTATACATTCGTTGCACCAGGAGCGTCCTAGGTTGCCTATAATGGGTCCATTAACTGAGACTAGGTGTATACATCTGGTGCACCCAGGGTCTTAGTTTGCCTTAATGTTCCGTAACGAGACTAGGTGTACATTACATTCTTGTTCACCAGGGTCCTAGGGTTAGCCTAATGTTCCGTAACGAGACTAGGTGTATACATTCTGTTTGCACCCAGGGGTCCTAGGTTTGCCTAATGGTTCCATAAGGAGACTAGGTGTATACATTTCTGTTGCACCAGGGTCCTAGGTTTGCCTAATGGTTCCATAACGAGACTAGGTGTATACATTGCTGTTGCACCAGGGGCTCTAGGTTTGCCTAATGTGTTCCATAACGAGACTACGGTGTATACAGTTCTGTTGCACCAGGGTCCTAGGGTTTGCCGAATGGTTCCATAACGAGATAGTGTCACATTCTGTTGCCACCAGGGCCGACCTAGTGTTGCCTAATGGTATAACGAGACATACATTCTTACAGGCGTAGTTTCTGAGTCATAGAGGACTGGATACATTCTGTTGCACCACGGGTCCTAGGTTTGCTAATGGTATCCATAACGGAGAGTAGGTGTTACGATTCTGTTGCAACCAGGGTCCTAGTGTTGCCTAATTGTTCCATAACGAGACTAGTTATAAACATTCTGTTGCACCCAGGCGAGTCCTAGTTTGCACTAATGGTTCCATAACGAGACTAGGTGTATACATTCTGTTGCACCAGGGTCAACTAGGTTTGCCTAATGGTTCATAACGAGAACTAGGGTATACATCTGTTGCCACCAGGTTGTCTAGTTTTGCCTAATCGGTTCCATTAACGAGACTAGTGTATACATTCTGTTGCACCAGGGGGTCCTAGGTTGCCTAATGGTTACCAAACGAGGGAACTAGGTGTATAACATTCTGTGGCACCAGGCGGTCTAGTTTGCCTAATGGTTCCATAACGAACTAGGTGTATACATTCTGTTGCACCAGGGGTTCCTAGTGTTTGCCTAATGTTCCATAACGAGACTAAGGTGTATACATTCTGTTGCACCAGGTGTCCTGAGGTTTGCCTAATTGGTTCCATAACGCAGACTAGTGTATACATTCTGTTGGCACAGGGGTCAATAGGTTTGCCTAATTGGTTCATAACGAGACTAGGTGTATACATTCTGTTGCACCAGGGGTCCTAGGTTTGCCTAATGGTTCCATAACGAGACTAGGTGTATACATTCTGTTGCACTATACTCACTGAGTCTTGGGGTCCGAGGCTTGCCTAATGGTTCTGTAACCAAACTAGGTGTGTGCATTAACATTAAAGTATGCGTTGGGTGTGTTTGTGACTGGGGACAGCGGGTTTGCTTACTGACAGCTCTGGCGTGATTCCGTGGTCGGGCCAGCACAAGCGGGCCGTTGATGTTCATTTGGTGACAAACAAAAAATACACAAAAACAAAACTCCAAAAGGGCATGTCAAATGAAAGTTACCAAATCAAAAGCCCTGCAGGTTGGGAGATCCCACTTGTTGAGCTGGTTAGCTCAGCAATCTGTAACCCGCCCATCTGTGCACACCACAGACTTCTTCTGCATACCGGAGCTCCCCTACCTGGCTCCGGCTGCTGCTGCCCCCTAGGGGTAGGATGTGTATTGTGGTAGTGTGCTGACTAACTAATGGCCTACCACACTTACCTATCTCCTACATAACAGCATAATGTGTGTAAKCATGCTCTATTGCTCTCCTTCTTTACAACACTGCTGATTTCCTCCTCCCCCGTTCCCAGGACTGATTCAGACTTGATTCAGACCTGCAGGTGAGTGGACTCTTCAATGAGTGGAATGAATCAATCAGTCATTGAACTAGCAGATAGAAAATACCAGCAGCAGTACTGTAAACCTCCATGAGCAGATGACGTATCCCCAGTCTACTGTTTTTGTTACGTGACCCCTCCTTCTCCTGTGTTCAGCTGCTGATGTGATGATGGTGTTCACCCTCACACCCAAGCAACATACATGAGCAATTCTGGGTACTAATCTACCAAGGTTTAAAGCTCATAAAACTACATTGATAATCTTATTTAACAATCCACACACACACACACAGTACCTCCCCAAAACACAACACATACAGTACCCTCCCAAAACACACACCACACAGTACCCCCCCAGACAACGACCACAACTAGTCCCCCAAATCACACACACACCAGTACCCCCAAACACAACCACATACAGTACCCCCAAAACACACACACACCAGTACCCCCCAGACACACCACACACCAGTACCCCCCTCAAAACACACACCACACATACCCCCCCAAAACACACACCACACACAGTTCCCCCCAAAACACACACCACACGAGTACCCCCCCAGACACACCACAGACAGTACCCCCCCAAACACACCACACCACAGTACCCCCACCAGAAACACACAGCACACAGTCATCCCGCCCACAAACACACCACACACAGTACCCCCCAAACACACCACCATACAGTTACCCCCAAAACACACCACATACAGTACCCTCCCAGCACACAAACAGTACCCCCTCCAACCACACACACACACAGTACACCCCAGCACCAAACAGTACCCCTCCCAAACACACCACACACACACACACACACACACACACACACACAACACACACACACACACACACACACACAACACACACAACACACACACACACACACACACCAGTACCTCCCCAACACACACAGTACCACCCCAGCACACACACACAATACCCCCTCCCAACAACACACACACACACACACAGTACTCCCCCAACACACACACGGTACCCCCCCCACACACACCACAGTACTCTCCCAACACACACACGGTACCCCCCCCGCCGACACACACACAAGTACCTCCCCCAACACACAACACAGTACCCCCCCCCCGACACACACACCGATACCTCCCCAACACACACACAGTCCCCGCCCGACACACACCACAGTACCTCCCCCAACACACACACTACCCCCCCGACACACACACCAGTACCTCCCCCAACACACACACACAGGTACCCCCCCCGACACACACCACAGTAACTCCCCCAAACACACATGGTACCCCCCCAGACACACACACGTCCTCCCCCAACACACAGTACCACCCCAGCACACACACACACACACACACACACACCAGTACCCCCTCCCAATTACACACACACTACAGACACCCACACGAGTACCTTCCCCCAACACACATACAGTACCCCCTCCACACACACACAGTACCCCCCTGATACAGAGGTTAGTGGTTAGACAGGGCAGAGGGGTCACTCAGGGATTGGTAGGGGGTAGGAGGGACTGGCTGAAGAGGTTGTGGATGGCCAGGTTTCAGGATGTTTTTCATTTTAAAGCATCTCATGTGGTTTCGTCTTGGTATGGGGTGTTTTTTTAGTTCCAGTGTAGTCTGGGATATCCTTGACCTTGAAGCAACATAAGCCTACAGACAATGGCACAAGGTCTGGGGAGGATGTCAGCTTCTCATGGACGTTTCAAAAGGGGGAAGAAGAAGAAGGAAAAACGGATATGGCAGTGACGTTACCGGTGACGCACTTCCCATTTCCAACTCATCCTCTCTGTCCCAAATGACGCTGGAACTTGTACAGGCGTATTAAGCTGGAGCATTGACACTTTGCTGGAAGCGACACATCTGTCTAGAGAGACTAGTTACAGTGAGGACAGTTGTAGTTCATGAAGGTTTTAATTGCAGATGGACATTAAAGTAAATTAAAAGTGATTGTGTGCAGAGGTGAAATTGAAATTGAGGTTTGGACTATTGATTAGATTTCTGTTTTTAAGAAGTCATGAGGCACTTCCATCAACAAGCCAATCTACATATCCCCCCTGCTGTTAGGTAATGTGGAGTGTGTGTCTCTATCAACTCTTCCTCAACCAACTAGTCTCGAAGATTCACATTTTTTCTCTATCTTTCTGCCGGCTCCTTCTTACCATGGCAGAAATCATTTATTTTATTTTCACTTCCATCTCCTGGTGCCTCCCCCAACCCCTGTCTCCATCTCTCTCCCTTCCTCTCCTCCTCCTGCCTCCTCCTCTCCTATTTCCCTCCTTTCATTTCTTGTCCTCTTCCACCTCTCTCATTCTCCTTCTCTTTCCCTCTACCTCCATCTTCTTCTCCCCACTGTTGTCTCCCCTTTTTCTCCCACCTTCCTCCCCTCCCTCTCTGTCTCAGKTCCTGCCTTCTTATCTCAGCGCCGCCGTTCTCAGTAATTATTGTTATGTGCGGCAGAGATAATTCAAAAGCTGTGAGGAGAAAGAGGAAGAGAAGAGAAAAGAGAGGGATGAAAAAGAGTTTCCTGGGCTGTGTAGCGTTATCTGACCTTGACCAGAACAACTTATTGTTAGGCAAATCTCATGTGTGGAAAAATGGAGCGAGAGATAGAGGGAGAGATGGATGGAGGAAGAGGGAAGGAGGGACGTTGTTAGAGCGGCAGGGAAAGGGGGTGTTTTATGGAGTGATAGCAGAGAAAAAAGTGGCGAGAGGGAGGGAGGGAGGGAGGGAGGCGAGAGAGAAGGAGGGGGAGGTGTATATTTTTTTAGCAGCCTGCTGTAGTAAACTCTCTTTGGAGTATGTCAATAAATCCCAGTGTTGAAGAGAGGTAATATAAAATCAATTCACACTCTGTCTGGGGAAAGGAACGTGCTCAAATTCGTCACTGCAAAATTAGTCATTTTCTCCTCTATGTGTGTGTGAGCGCTATACTGTGTGTGTATGTGGCTTTTTATTTCACCTACACACAAAAACACACACACACACACTAACGCAGCTTCCTTTAGTTACTGGCCATTTTGCAGGAACAAGTCTATGCTTCCTCTGGATGTAATGCAGTTCAATACAGCCCAAAACTGTAATAAATAGACCTTCATAACGTATCTATCTCTCTCCCTCCCTCTCTCTCTCTCTCTCTGCCAAGAAAGAGAAAGTCACCCCAAGATCTATTAGTGTCAGCCCTGCCATTCACCTCCTTCCTTTTTCTCTGGACTCAACAATGAGGGCCCTGCCACTCAATTACCTGACGCGGCCCACTGTCAATGGAGAACACCAGTGGCTCATGGCTCAACTAAGAGTGGGCGGCCCTAGGAAATGCTTTTTTATATCCTGGGAGCCGGTAGTAGGCTGCCAGGACTCTGGCCGTGGTCACCTTTGGGGTTTATGTATTATTTGCGCTCCTATTTAGGCAAGGACAGCGCGATACCTAGTCAGTTCGCAAGAACTGATGCATCTTCCACACTTTAACCTAAACCCCCTCTGAAATCAGAGACGGTGCCTTTTAATCGACATCCACGTCATCGGGCACCTGCGGAACAGTGGCGTCGCCCGTTAAACCTGACCTTGCTCAGGGGCAGAACAAACACATTTATTACCTCGTCAGCTCGCGGATTCCAAATTCAGCACCCTTTCAGTTATCATGGCCCCATTTGCATGCTAGCCAGTGCTATTATATTATACTCATATGTGAATCTTGCGAAATGTGTGTTTTGCAATAGCCCAACTACCTCCTGCAGCAGTGGGACGGTCAATGGCCAGCGTCTGCCAATATTCATCAACAGCAAACAACCCTGGAGCCCAATTTACGCTGGCTACCATGTCTTGCTCTAAAAAGGGCACATATCCAGCTCAGACTTTGGTTCAACCTTGTCAGACTCAGGAGACGACCTCACAACATTGTGAACCTTTCCGAGTCTTACTGGCCCACAACACCTCTTTAACCCCTGGTCGCCTACAACCTTTCCACCACTGGGGTGACTAGAAGAACAATTGGGGAGCATATGTGAGGGAGAGGGGGGAGAGCTCGGAGAGAGATGTTGGAGGAAGAGAGAAGACGCGTGCTGTCCGAAACCAGAAATTATGACCAACTTGGAGAGGGCACCACATCGAGAAGCAGAGGAGAGAAAGCACGGAGAGATAGGGCCCCAGATACGAGAAGCGGAGGTAATGCCATGGAAGCAGAAAGAGCGGGCAAAGAGAGAGAGAAGAGAAGGAGAGAAGCAGGGCAAGACAGAGAGAGGCGATGAAGAGAGCGGCCAGAAGAAGCCCGAGGCGAGAAGCAGAGAGGAGAAGAGAGAGCGGAAGAGAGAGACGAGGAGGTGAGAGACGAGAGACGAGACGAGAGAGGGGAGAGACGATGAGGAACAGAGGAAGAGAGAGACGAGAGAGAGAGAGAGAGACGAGAGAGACGGACGAGGAAGAGGAGAGAGACGAGACGAGAAGAGAGAGAGAGAGCGAGAGCAGACTGAGCAGAGAAGGAGAGAGAAGAGATGACGAGAGAGAGAGAGAGACGAGACAGAAGAGAGAGAGGAGGGGCAGAGAGAGCGAGAGGGTCGAGACAGCAGAGCCAAGAAAGGGCGCAGAGAGAGAGAGGAGCGGAGCAGACATAGAGCGGGCAAGAGAGAGAGAGAGGGAGGGAGAGACATTAGAGGTGACAGAGAAGAGAGAGCGGAGGGAGAGTAAAGGAGGGCAGAGAGAGGAAGGAGACGGAGGGCGCAGAAGAGGGAGGCGAAGAGAGAGGGCAGCATCAGAGAGGAGGGAAGAGAGAGGGGCCAGGAGAGAGCCGGGAGGCAGAGAGACGG